>NC_091311.1:7299872-7344872 GCF_038502225.1 Cherax quadricarinatus | reverse complement strand
GCACAGATAAGGAGGGAGGCCCAGCGACAGTATGAAAACGACATAGCATCGAAAGTCAAATCTGACCCGAAACTGCTGTATAGCCACATTAGAAGGAAGACAACAGTCAAGGACCAGGTGATAAGGCTGAGGAAAGAAGGTGGAGAACTCACAAGAAACGATCAAGAGGTATGTGAGGAGCTCAACACGAGATTTAAGGAAGTATTTACAGTAGAGACAGGAAGGACTCTGGGGGGACAGACCAGATGGGGACACCAGCAAGGAATACACCAACAAGTGTTGGACGACATACATACAGATGAGGAGGAGGTGAAGAAACTGCTAAGGGACATCGATACCTCAAAGGCAATGGGACCGGACAACATCTCCCCGTGGGTCCTTAGAGAGGGAGCAGATATGTTGTGCGTGCCACTTACCACAATCTTCAACACATCCCTGGAAACTGGGCAACTACCTGAGGTATGGAAGACGGCAAATGTAGTTCCCATTTTTAAAAAAGGAGACAGAAAAGAGGCACTAAACTATAGACCTGTGTAATTGACGTGTATAGTATGCAAAATTATGGAGAAGATTATCAGGAGGAGAGTGGTGGAGCACCTGGAACGGAACAGGAGTATAAATGCCAACCAGCACGGATTCACGGAAGGCAAATCCTGTGTCACAAACCTTCTGGAGTTTTATGATAAAATAACAGAAGTAAGACACGAGAGAGAGGGGTGGGTTGATTGCATCTTCTTGGACTGCAAGAAGGCCTTTGACACAGTTCCTCACAAGAGATTAGTGCAGAAGCTAGAGCATCAGGCACATATAACAAGAAGGGCACTGCAATGGATCAGAGAATACCTGACAGGGAGGCAACAACGAGTCATGGTACGTAATGATGTATCACAGTGGGCACCTGTGACGAGCGGGGTCCCACAGGGGTCGGTCCTAGGACCAGTGCTATTTTTGGTATATGTGAACGACATGACGGAAGGGTTAGACTCAGAAGTGTCCCTGTTTGCAGATGATGTGAAGTTAATGAGGAGAATTAAATCTGATGAGGACCAGGCAGGACTTCAAAGAGACCTGGACAGACTGGACACCTGGTCCAGCAACTTGCTTCTCGAATTTAATCCTGCCAAATGCAAAGTCATGAAGATAGGGGAAGGGCACAGAAGACCACAGACAGAGTATAGGCTAGGTGGCCAAAGACTGCAAACCTCACTCAAGGAGAAAGATCTTGGGGTGAGTATAACACCGAGCATATCTCCGGAAGCACACATCAATCAGATAACTGCTGCAGCATATGGGCGCCTGGCAAACCTGAGAACAGCATTCCGATACCTTAGTAAGGAATCATTCAAGACACTGTACACCGTGTATGTCAGGCCCATACTGGAGTATGCAGCACCTGTTTGGAACCCGCACTTGATAAAGCACGTCAAGAAACTAGAGAAAGTACAAAGGTTTGCGACAAGGTTAGTTCCAGAGCTAAGGGGAATGTCCTATGAAGAAAGATTAAGGGAAATCGGCCTGACGACACTGGAGGACAGGAGGGTCAGGGGAGACATGATACCGACATATAAAATACTGCGTGGAATAGACAAGGTGGACAAAGACAGGATGTTCCAGGGAGGGGACACAGAAACAAGAGGCCACAATTGGAAGTTGAAGACACAAATGAGTCAGAGAGATAGTAGGAAGTATTTCTTCAGTCATAGAGTTGTAAGGCAGTGGAATAGCCTAGAAAATGACGTAGTGGAGGCAGGAACCATACACAGTTTTAAGACGAGGTTTGATAAAGCTCATGGAGCGGGGAGAGAGAGGGCCTAGTAGCAACCGGTGAAGAGGCGGGGCCAGGAGCTAGGACTCGACCCCTGCAACCACAAATAGGTGAGTGCAAATAGGTGAGTACACACACACACACACACACACACACACACACACACACACACACACACACACACACAAACACACACACACACACACACACACACACACACACACACACACACACACACAAGCACACACATTGTATATAAAAAACACTCCAAGAAAAAACGAATATGTAAAATTACGTAACTTTAGTGAAGACACGTTTCGCCCAGAAGGATTTTCTCAACCTATAAAAAACTTTATCAATCTATGAAGAGCTTTATCAGTCTAAAAAGAGCTTTATTAACCTATAAGGAACTTTAACAACCTATATGAAGCTTTATCAAACTATAGGGAGCTTTATTAACGTATTTAGAGCTTTATAAACTATGTGGAGCTTTATCAACCCATGCTGAGCTTTATCAACCCATGCTGAGCTTCATCAACCCATGCTGAGCTTTATCAACCCATGCTGAGCTTCATCAACCCATGCTGAGCTTTATCAACCCAAGCTGAGCTTCATCAACCCATGCTGAGCTTCATCAACCCATGCTGAGCTTCATCAACCGGTTTTCATCCAGTCAAGGTGCACCTCACTTCTGGTCTTGGATTCCTCACTTCTGGTCTTGGATTCCTCACTTCTGATCTTGGATTCCTCACTTCTGGTCTTGGATTCCTCACCTCTGGTCTTGGATTCCTCACTTCTGGTCTTGGATTCCTCACTTCTGGTCTTGGATTCCTCACTTCTGATCTTGGATTCCTCACTTCTGATCTTGGATTCCTCACCTCTGGTCTTGGATTCCTCACCTCTGGTCTTGGATTCCTCACTTCTGGTCTTGGATTCCTCACTTCTGGTCTTGGATTCCTCACTTCTGATCTTGGATTCCTCACCTCTGGTCTTGGATTCCTCACTTCTGGTCTTGGATTCCTCACTTCTGGTCTTGGATTCCTCACTTCTGGTCTTGGATTCCTCACCTCTGGCCTTGGATTCCTCACTTCTGGTCTTGGATTCCTCACTTCTGATCTTGGATTCCTCACTTCTGATCTTGGATTCCTCACCTCTGGTCTTGGATTCCTCACTTCTGGTCTTGGATTCCTCACTTCTGGTCTTGGATTCCTCACTTCTGGTCTTGGATTCCTCACTTCTGATCTTGGATTACTCACCTCTGGTCTTGGATTCCTCACTTCTGGTCTTGGATTCCTCACTTCTGGTCTTGGATTCCTCACTTCTGGTCTTGGATTCCTCACCTCTGGTCTTGGATTCCTCACTTCTGATCTTGGATTCCTCACTTCTGATCTTGGATTCCTCACTTCTGGTCTTGGATTCCTCACTTCTGGTCTTGGATTCCTCACTTCTGGTCTTGGATTCCTCACTTCTGGTCTTGGATTCCTCACTTCTGGTCTTGGATTCCTCACTTTTGGTCTTGGATTCCTCAATTCTGATCTTGGATTCCTCACTTCTGGTCTTGGATTCCTCACTTCTGGTCTTGGATTCCTCACTTCTGGTCTTGGATTCCTCACTTCTGGTCTTGGATTTCTCACTTTTGGTCTTGGATTCCTCACTTCTAGTCTGGAATTCCTCACTTCTTGTCTTGGATTCCTCACTTCTGGTCTTGGATTCCTCACTTCTTGTCGTGGATTCCTCACTTCTGGTCTTGGATTCCTGACTTCTGGTCTTGGATTCCTCACTTCTGGTCTTGGATTCCTCACTTCTGGTCTTGGATTCCTCACTTCTGGTCTTGGATTCCTCACTTCTGATCTTGGATTCCTCACGTCTGGTCTTGGATTCCTCACTTCTGGTCTTGGATTCCTCACTTCTGGTCTTGGATTCCTCACTTCTGGTCTTGGATTCCTCACTTCTGGTCTTGGATTCCTCACTTCTGGCCTTGGATTCCTCACTTCTCGTCTTGAATTCCTCACTTCTCGTCTTGGATTTCTCACTTTTGGTCTGGGATTCCTCACTTCTGGTCTTGGATTCCTCACTTCTGGTCTTGGATTCCTCACTTCTGGTCTAGGATTCCTCACTTCTGGTCTTGGATTCCTCTCTTCTGGTCTTGGATTCCTCACTTCTCGTCTTGGATTCCTCACTTCTCGTCTTGGATTTCTCACTTTTGGTCTAGGATTCCTCACTTCTGGTCTTGGATTCCTCACTTCTGGTCTTGGATTCCTCACTTCTCGTCTTGGATTCCTCACTTCTCGTCTTGGATTTCTCACTTCTGGTCTTGGATTCCTCACTTCTGGTCTTGGATTCCTCACTTCTGGCCTTGGATTCCTCATTTCTGGTCTTGGATTCCTCACTTCTGGTCTTGGATTCCTCACTTCTGGTCTTGGATTTCTCACTTCTGGTCTTGGATTCCTCACTTCTGGTCTTGGATTTCTCACTTCTGGTTTTGGATTCCTCACTTCTGGTCTTGGATTTCTCACTTCTGGTCTTGGATTCCTCACTTCTGGTCTTGGATTTCTCACTTCAGTCTTGGATTCCTCACTTCTGGTCTTGGATTCCTCACTTCTGGTCTTGGATTCCTAACTTCTGGTCTTGGATTTCTCACTTCTGGTGTTGGATTATTCACTTCTGGTCTTGGATTCCTTACTTCTAGTCTTGGATTCCTCACTTCTGGTCTTAGATGCCTCCCTTTCGGTTCTGGATTCCTCACTTCCAGTCTTGGATTCCTCACTTCTGGTCTTGGATTCCTCACTTCTGGTCTTGGATTCCTCATTTCTGGTCTTGGATTCCTCACTTCTGGTCTTGGATTCCTCACTTCTGGTCTTGGATTTCTCACTTCTGGTCTTGGATTCCTCACTTCTGGTCTTGGATTTCTCACTTCTGGTTTTGGATTCCTCACTTCTGGTCTTGGATTTCTCACTTCTGGTCTTGGATTCCTCACTTCTGGTCTTGGATTTCTCACTTCAGTCTTGGATTCCTCACTTTTCGTCTTGGATTCTTCACTTCTGGTCTTGGATTCCTAACTTCTGGTGTTGGATTTCTCACTTCTGGTGTTGGATTATTCACTTCTGGTCTTGGATTCCTTGCTTTTAGTCTTGGATTCCTCACTTCTGGTCTTGGATTCCTCACTTCTGGTCTTGGATTCTTCACTTCAGGTCTTGGATTCCTCTCTTCTGGTCTTGGGTTTCTCACTTCTGGTCTTGGATTTCTTACTTCAGGTCTTAGATACCTCCCTTTCGGTTCTGGATTCCTCACTTCCAGTCTTGGATTCCTCACTTCCAGTCTTGGATTCCTCACTTCTGGTCTTGGATTCCTCACTTCTCGTCTTGGATTCCTCACTTCTCGTCTTGGATTTCTCACTTCTGGTCTTGGATTCCTCACTTCTGGTCTTGGATTCCTCACTTCTGGCCTTGAA
Organism: Cherax quadricarinatus; assembly: GCF_038502225.1. Taxonomy (NCBI): domain Eukaryota; kingdom Metazoa; phylum Arthropoda; class Malacostraca; order Decapoda; family Parastacidae; genus Cherax; species Cherax quadricarinatus. The sequence goes on along the minus strand of NC_091311.1, from coordinate 7,339,656 downwards.
TTCCTCACTTCTGGTCTTGGATTCCTCACTTCTTGTCTTGGATTCCTCACTTCTGGTCTTGGATTTCTCACTTCTGGTCTTGGATTCCTCACTTCTGGTCTTGGATTCTTCACTTCAGATCTTGGATTCCTCTCTTCTGGTCTTGGGTTTCTCACTTCTGGTCTTGGATTCCTCACTTCTGGTCTTGGATTTCTCACTTCTGGTTTTGGATTCCTCACTTCTGGCCTTGGATTTCTCACTTCTGGTCTTGGATTCCTCACTTCTGGTCTTGGATTTATCGCTTCAGTCTTGGATTCCTCACTTTTCGTCTTGGGTTCTTCACTTCTGGTCTTGGATTCCTAACTTCTGGTGTTGGATTTCTCACTTCTGGTGTTGGATTATTCACTTCTGGTCTTGGATTCCTTGCTTTTAGTCTTGGATTCCTCACTTCTGGTCTTGGATTCCTCACTTCTGGTCTTGGATTCTTCACTTCTGGTCTTGGGTTTCTCACTTCTGGTCTTGGATTTCTCACTTCTGGTCTTGGATTTCTCACTTCTGGTCTTATATTCCTCACTTCTGGTCTTGGATATCTCACTTCTGGTTTTGGATTGCTCACTTCTGGTCTTGGATTTCTTACTTCTTGTCTTGGATTCCTCACTTCTGGTCTTGGATTTCTCACTTCAGTCTTGGATTCCTCACTTCTCGTCTTGGATTCCTCACTTCTGGTCTTGGATTCCTAACTTCTGGTCTTGGATTTCTCACTTCTGGTGTTGGATTATTCACTTCTGGTCTTGGATTCCTTACTTCTAGTCTTGGATTCCTCACTTCTGGTCTTGGATTCCTCACTTCTGGTCTTGGATTCTTCACTTCAGGTCTTGGATTCCTCACTTCTGGTTTTGGGTTTCTCACTTCTAGTCTTGGGTTTCTCACTTCTGGTCTTGGATTTCTCACTTCTGGTCTTAGATACCTCTCTTTCGGTTCTGGATTCCTCACTTCCAGTCTTGGATTCCTCACTTCTCGTCTTGGATTCCTCACTTCTGGTCTTCGATTCCTAACTTCTGGTCTTGGATTTCTCACTTCTGGTGTTGGATTATTCACTTCTGGTCTTGGATTCCTTACTTCTAGTCTTGGATTCCTCACTTCTGGTCTTGGATTCCTCACTTCTGGTCTTGGATTTCTCACTTCTGGTCTTGGATTCCTCACTTCTGGTCTTGGATTTCTCACTTCTGGTTTTGGATTCCTCACTTCTGGTCTTGGATTTCTCACTTCTTGTCTTGGATTCCTCACTTCTGGTCTTGCATTTCTCACTTCAGTCTTGGATTCCTCACTTCTCCTCTTGGATTCCTCACTTCTGGTCTTGGATTCCTAACTTCTGGTCTTGGATTTCTCACTTCTGGTGTTGGATGATTCACTTCTGGTCTTGGATTCCTTACTTCTAGTCTTGGATTCCTCACTTCTGGTCTTGGATTCCTCACTTCTGGTCTTGGATTCCTCACTTCTGGTCTTGGATTCTTCACTTCACGTCTTGGATTCCTCACTTCTGGTCTTGGGTTTCTCACTTCTGGTCTTGGGTTTCTCACTTCTGGTCTTGGATTTCTCACTTTTGGTCTTAGATACCTCCCTTTCGGTTCTGGATTCCTCACTTCCAGTCTTGGATTCCTCACTTCTCGTCTTGGATTCCTCACTTCTGGTCTTGGATTCCTAACTTCTGGTCTTGGATTTCTCACTTCTGGTGTTGGATTATTCACTTCTTGTCTTGGATTCCTTACTTCTTGTCTTGGATTCCTCTCTTCTGGTCTTGGATTCCTCACTTCTGGTCTTGGATTCCTCACTTCTGGTCTTAGATTCCTCACTTCTGGTCTTGGATTCTTCACTTCAGGTCTTGGATTCCTCACTTCTGGTCTTGGGTTTCTCACTTCTGGTCTTGGGTTTCTCACTTCTGTTCTTGGATTTCTCAATTCTGGTCTTAGATACCTCCCTTTCGGTTCTGGATTCCTCGCTTCCATTTCTGGATTCTTCACTTCCGGTTCTGAATTCCTCACCTGACTCCAGTATGAAGTCAGTCATCACTCACGAAATCGTAATTTCCCTAGTGCAAACCAATCGTGTTAGTACGATTTCGTGAGTCATGTTGTTGGCTTCGAAGGGACTTGAGCTAGAGCACGGCACACCCAGGCTGGTGTGGGATTCATTTGTAAAAACCAGCGTTTGTGGTCACAGTGGTGGCAAATGCTAACCTCCTTATGTTGTATAGAAATATACCTGGTTGGATGGATCTTACTATTGCCAGCTGGCTCAGTGGTTTAACACACTGGCCTGTCAGTTTACGACCCACTCGCTATGGGTTTAACCCCCTCCCCCTGTGTTCTGTGGTTTATATCGGTAATGGTAGATGCCTTGGTTCTCAGTTTTGAGTTCATCAGCAGTTTCGTGGATGAGAATTGAATAACCCAGCAGTTTAACTTGCAAATTATTATTTGATATAAACAAATGCCACAAATGTCGTCCCTCTCGGTGAAGCTGTGAGTGCATTTGGCCCCAAAGCTGCATAAAAAGCTGTAAAAAAAAAAAAAAAAAAAAAAAAATTACCACGGGCGGGGATAAAACCGGCGATTAGAGAGTCGGTCTGGAGTTTTATGACTCTCTGATCGCGAGTTCTAAACCCGCCCGTGGTATGGCTTGTTTGCAATCGTGTCATTACAATTTCGTGAGTCATAACTCTTTTGTACTCCAGTAGATCAAATACGGAAGAGCAATATTGCATGACTCGAACTCCAGCTCCCGCGTCCCTAGTCTTTGACCTTCATTAGTGAGGTACAATGACTCACTGCTTTATCTAGAGTAGATAGCAGAGAATTAGAATGTTGCTGGCAGACTCACGTATTTCTCAGCCTCGCTGGTATAATTCCAGTGCTTCTCAAACCTTCCCGTGTGCACTAAAATGTTTTTTTTTTCAACTATTGTAGAATACATTCAGGTTCTTAGTGTTACTGGTACACATTATGTTGCTGCTTGACCTTACTGGTACACATTATGTTGCTGCTTGACCTTACTGGTACACATTATGTTGCTGCTTGACCTTACTGGTACACATTATGTTGCTGCTTGACCTTACTGGTACACATTATGTTGCTGCTTGACCTTACTGGTACACATGTTGCTGCTTGACCTTACTGGTACACATTATGTTGCTGCTTGACCTTACTGGTACACATTATGTTGCTGCTTGACCTTACTGGTACACATTATGTTGCTGCTTGACCTTACTGGTACACATTATGTTGCTGCTCGACCTTACTGGTACACATGTTGCTGCTTGACCTTACTGGTACACATTATGTTGCTGCTTGACCTTACTGGTACACATTATGTTGCTGCTTGACCTTACTGGTACACATTATGTTGCTGCTTGACCTTACTGGTACACATGTTGCTGCTTGACCTTACTGGTACACATTATGTTGCTGCTTGACCTTACTGGTACACAATATGTTGCTGCTTGACCTTACTGGTACACATTGAGATATTTAATGTGGTGTAAGGTGACTAACACCCAGGTGCCTACTTACTGCTAGGTGAACAGAGACAGCAGGTGTAAGGTGACGAACACCCAAGTACCTGCTTACTACTAGGTGAACAGAGACAGCAGATGTAAGATGACGAACACCAAGGTACCTACTTACTACTAGGTGAACAGAGACAGCAGGTGTAAGGTGACTAACACCCAGGTACCTACTTACTGCTAGGTGGACAGTGACAGCAGGTGTAAGGTGACTAACACCCAGGTACCTACTTACTGCTAGGGGGACAGTGACAGCAGGTGTAAGGTGACTAACACCCAGGTACCTACTTACTGCTAGGGGGACAGTGACAGCAGGTGTAAGGAAACATGCCCAATCTTTCCACCCATGCCGGGGATCGAATCATTGACACTCAGTGTGTGAGTTGAGTACCCTCTAATCCTCTGGCAGAAGACAAGAGACCAAGATGAAAGTAAGCCACGCTGATCGACTTTCTTGATTTAGACTGGGTTACTAACCCTCTGGAGTATACCTGGAGTATACCTGGTGTATACCTGGAAGTGGCCCGGTCTGTGACCAAGCCTCGTGGTGGATCAGGGCCTGATCAACCATGCTGTTACTGCTGGCCGCACGCAAGCAGACATATGAACCACGGCCCGGCTGATCAGGTACTGACTCTAGGTGGCTGTCCAGCTCCTTCTTGAAGACAGCCAGGGGTCTATTGGTAATCCCCCTTATGTGTGCTGAGAGGCGGTTGAACAGTCTTGGGCCCCTGGCATTTATTGTGTTGTCTCTTAGTGTACTCGTGGCGCTCCTGCTTTTCAATGGGACGATGTTGCATCTCCTGCCGAGTCTTTTGCTTTCGTAGGGAGTGATTTTTTCTAGGATTTTCCAAGTGTATATTTCATGTATCTTTCTCGCCTGCATTCAAAGGACTTCAACCATTCTCAATATTTTAAGTGTTTTATCATACTTATACGTGCCGTGAAAGTTATCTGTATACTCTCCATGTCTGCAATTTCGCCAGCCTTGAAAGGGGCCGTTAGTGTACAGCAAAATTCCAGTCTAAGAGAGAACAAGCGATTTAAAATCATCATGGGCTTGGCGTCCCTAGTTTTGAAGGTTCTCATTATCCATCTCATCATTTTTCTAGCAGATGTGGTAGATACATTGTTGTGATCTTCGAAAGTGAGATCCTCTGACATTATCACTCCCAGGTCCTTCACATTAGTTTTCCCTCTGTTATGTGGTTGGAATTTGCTCTATACTTCAATCCAGTGTTTATTTCCTCTAGTTTTCCATATCGGAGTAATTGAAATTTGTCTTCATCGAACTTCATATTGTTTTCTGCGACCCATTTAAAGATTTGGTTGATGTCCGCTTAGAATCTTGCGGTATACAGACCATAGCTGACATCAATGACATACTACTATATAGAAAGCCGCTTGTTATGCTGAGCATCTCGGGCAAATTAGGTCAGTTTTGTCCCAGGATGCGACCCACACCAGTCCACTACCACCCAGGTACCCGTTTTGCTTATGGGTGAACATAGACAACCGATGTAAGGAAACACGCCCAATGTTTCTATCCTCGCTAGGAATCGAACCCGGATCCGCACCGTGTGAAGTGAGAGCTTTTGCCACCTGGAGTTTACATGGAGAGAGTTCCGGGGGTCAACGCCCCCGCGGCCCGGTCTGTGACCAGGCCTCCTGGTGGATCAGAGCCTGATCAACCAGGCTGTTACTGCTGGCTGCACGCAAACCAACGTACGAGCCACAGCCCGGCTGGTCAGGAACCGACTTTAGGTGCTTGTCCAGTGCCAGCTTGAAGACTGCCAGGGGTCTGTTGGTAATCCCCCTTATGTATGCTGGGAGGCAGTTGAACAGTCTTGGGCCCCTGACACCAGGCTAAGGACCACCAAACTAAGTTTCACAAATTTAAGTGGCTACGATTATCATAAATAGTAACATATTTGTAAATTACCTACCAAAATAACCCATAAAAAAGTCAGACCAAGTGACCTATTTCCTTTGTGATTCGTTCGACAACATGACAGTGTCTTGCAATGGATCTATCTATACCAGATGATTCGTTCAGTAATGGCCTGGCGGCTAAAGTTCTCGCTTCACACACGGAGGTCCCAGGTTCGATTCCCGGTGGGCGGAAACATTTCGACGTGTTTCCTTAGTCCTGTTCACTTAGTAGCAAACAGGTACCAGGGTGCTAGTCGACTGGTGTGGGTCGCATCCTGGGGGACAAGATTGAGGATCACAATGGAAATAAGTTAGACAGTCATCGATGACGCACTGACTTTCATGGGTTATCCTGGGTGGCTAACCCTCCAGGGTTAAAAATCCGATGCAAATCTTATCTTAAGTCTCTGGCTTATAGTGCTGTGTTGCCACGTTTAATAGAAAGTGTTTTACGTGTGTGTGTGTGTTAGGAACACTGGATGGTTTATCATCAGAGATTGACACTACTAAACTATTGAGTAAGTTTATTTAGGTACTGATACACATAAGGATAATTATCATACATAGTTTAGCATGTGTAAATTACATACCCGGATAACCTAAAAAAAAGGCAGGCTAAGTGATTTATTTCCACTGGGATCCTTGTATTTCTATTTGGGTTTTTGTATTTCCATTGGATCCTTGTATTTCCATTGGATTCTTGTATTTCCATTGGATCCTTGTATTTCCATTGGATTCTTGTATTTCCATTGGATCCTTGTATTTCCATTGGATCCTTGTATTTCCATTGGATCCTTGTATTTCCATTGGATCCTTGTATTTCCATTGGATCCTTGTATTTCCACTGGGGTCCTTGTATTTCTATTGGGGTTCTTGTATTTCCACTGGATCCTTGTATTTCCATTGGATATCTCATACTAAGACAAAATTAGCAACGATACATTTCTTGCATAGTCATATATTATTCTTAAGAATTCAAATAGTGAGATAGAGTGTATAAGAGACAATAAATGAATTAGTAACCCTTGATAATTAGAAAATGTTCCTTAGAGGAAATGTGCGTTTGTTTTCTTTGATAAGTATTGGGGTAACAATTTAATTTTATTTTGCCTTCGACGCTCTTTAGGAGTAAGTAACTAAGTTTATTCAGGTATACACAAATACAGTTACATAGAATTATTATACATAGCAGCATATGTGTAGAGAACCTAGGATAACCCAAAAAAGATAGACAGAGTGACTTATTTCCATTGGGGGCCTTTTACCTTATTATTATATCAGATCTTTAAGCAAGCATTACGATGACCTCATAGCATTACTAAATTCCTTACATGCCAATATGTCCATCATTACACTAACTGAAACCTGGCTAAAGCCTGATAGTACAGATGTCTATGCCATTCCTGGTTACACAGCTATACACAACTGTAGGCCAGACCAACAAGGGGGTGGCACAGCCATATACTACTCAGACCAACTAGAATGTATCACTAATACTTGCACAAGGGATGAACATGGGGAATATATAATAGCCAAATTCAAATCCAAATACCTACAAAAACCTCTCACATTGATAAACATCTACAGAGTTCCACAGTCAAACATTAGCCAATTTAGTCAAAACCTAGGAAGTATGATAACTGATGCACGCATGAACAAAGATCACTTACTACTCTCAGGTGACTTCAATATAAATCTCCTGCAAGACCAGGACCCACACGTTACTGAATTCACAAACACAATGAGTAACTGTATGTTGCTACCAACAGTAACAAAACCTACAAGAGTTACAGAGACTAGTGTTTCCCTACTTGACCACATCTGGACCAACACCATATCCCCTTTAAAATCAGGCATAATTACAGATAATACCACAGACCACTACCCGACTTTCCTCATAACAACTCTTGGTAAATTACCCCAAGACACTACTAAAGTCACCTTCAGACTTCACAATGAGGCAGCCATTAATAACTTCACAACAGCAGTAGCAAACATTGACTGGCACACTGAGCTAGAAATCTATACAGATATTGACGAATGTATTAATAATTTTCTAAAAAAGACCCAATACCTCTATAACAAGCACTGCCCTAAAAAAAACTAAACAGATGACAGCTAAGAGACTGAACAGTCCCTGGCTAACACCCAGCATTCTCAAATCCATAAATGCAAAACACCAATATGAAAAACAGTACAGAATGGGTCACATAACCAGAGACCAAACAAAACGTTACTCGTCAATCCTAACCAGCCTGATAAGAAGGGCAAAAAAATTGTATTATGAGAACAGATTATCCAACTTACGAGGTGATATAAAAAAGACCTGGAAAACCCTATCAGAAATTCTAGGAACAAAAAAGATATCACGAAATAGCGAAATAAAATTAGCAAAATCAGATGAACCCCAACTCCCACCAACAGAAACAGCAAACAGACTCAATGATTTCTTCTCCACTATAGGACAAAACCTTGCCAATAAAATCCCAAGCTCAGATACCCCACCAAATGACTACCTCACCGGCAACTACCCGAACACACTGTTCCTAGCTCCGACTAACCCATACGAAGTCTCCCTTATTATCAACACACTAAAAAACAAGGCAGGAGATTTAAATACCTTACCACCCTTTATATACAAAAAAGTGTCACAAGTGCTATCACCAATCATTGCAACACTCTTTAACAAATCCATTGAATCCTCCACCTTCCCTACAGTACTCAAAATAGCAAGGGTCACCCCGATCCACAAAGGAGGAGACCAAACAGAGTTGAATAACTATAGGCCAATATCCAACTTACACCCTCTCTCAAAAATCTTCGAAAAATTAATTCATAAACGAATCTACTCCTACCTTATCTCCCAAAACATACTCAACCCCTGCCAATTTGGATTCAGGCCTAATAAAAATACTAATGATGCTATTATACACATGCTAGAACATATATACACTGCAATAGAGAAAAAAGAAGTCCCACTGGGGATCTTCATTGACTTACGTAAAGCTTTTGATACAGTTGACCATGACTTGCTCCACGTAAAATTGTCACACTATGGTATAAGAGGGCACTCCCTCAACTACCTCAAGTCATACCTCAGCAACAGAAGCCAATATGTGTATGCAAATGGGGCAAACTCCTCTGCACAACCAATTACAGTTGGTGTCCCACAGGGAAGTGTCCTTGGCCCTCTTCTCTTTCTCCTATACATAAATGACCTACCAAATGCTTCGCAATTACTCAAACCCACACTATTTGCAGACGACACTACATACGTCTTCTCCCACCCGAGCCCAGTCACGCTAGCCAATACTGTAAATACCGAATTACAGAAAATATCTACCTGGATGAGAACTAACAAACTTACACTAAACATTGACAAAACCTACTTCATTCAGTTTGGTAACAGAGCTACAGATGTCCCTCTTAACATAATGATAAACGGATCACCTATCACAAAGCTAACAGAGGGAAAATTCTTAGGAATCCACCTTGATAATAGACTCAAATTTCATACACATATACAACAAATTTCTAAGAAAATTTCCAAGACTGTAGGCATACTATCGAAGATACGGTACTATGCTCCACAGTCAGCCCTCCTGGCCCTATATCACTCTCTTATTTACCCCTATCTCACCTATGGAATTTGTGCATGGGGCTCAACAACAAGTAACCATCTCAGACCACTAATTACCCAACAAAAGGCTGCAGTTAGAATGATAACAAATTCTCACTATAGGCAGCACACTCCACCAGTATTCAATACACTAAACCTCCTCACCATACAAAACATCCATACTTACTACTGCACCTATTACATACATAGAACACTTAACTCTGATATTAACCCTCCCCTCAAACATCTCCTTGCCAACCTCAACAGAACACATGACCATAACACAAGGCACAGATCACTCTTTGATGTTCCTCGTGTCCATCTCACACTATGTAAAAACTCAATGCACATAAAAGGCCCTAAAATCTGGAATTCATTACCTGTAAATATAAAAGAAACACTACCTGTTTATAAATTCAAGTCTCTTCTCAAAGATCACTTACTCACCCAAAACCAAATAAATACTGAATAACTGAACCTTATAAATTGTATATCTTAAATGTTTCTCACAATTATATCACATAAATGTTAAACCTAAAACCCAATCTAACTTTATTATTTTTTAAATACACTACCTAACAGAATACTCCATTCTACTGAATGTACAACAATGCATACAACCATATGACCTGTCTTTGTAATACTCACTTGTGCTTTATAGTAACCTGTTTACATTAATGTTTTATCACTGATTTCATCATTGCTTAGTTAATCTTAAGTTAATTTTAAGCCAGCCCGTAATGCTATGCATAGTATAAGTGGCTTTGGCATACTGCTCTTACCTGTATTTGTTGTACCTCTGTATGTGTGCTCAAATTTTTAAATAAATAAATAAATAAATAAATAAATAAAAGGTTATAATATTTTCTTATTATTCTATAATGAAGATAACATCTTATTATCATACTAAAAAGACTATCTACTACACCAAGGTCATTAAGACTATCTACAATACGAGGGTCATTACTAGGAATAAGGTAAAATTTACACGTATGTTAGCTAAAAAATAGAAAATCATTCCCCTCCCTTTCTGTAGCTACATTCATCAGACACCTTTTGGCACTCTTCTTGAACTGGTTCATGCTATGACTGGCTTTGACATGTGCGGGCAGTCTGTTCCATTCCTTTATTGCTGTACAATAAAAGGTGTTTGAAGCCTGGCCACTGACTGTGGGTACTACAAAGTTGTGCTCTCTCCCCCTAGTACTATGATTGCTTTGGTTCCCAACCTTGACAAAATTGACAGCAAGATATTCTGGACATTGTTTGTGAGCAATTTTATAAACATGATTTAGCTTCAGTTGTTTTACTCTGTCTTCAACATTCAGCATATCCAACTGCTGTAATTCATCCTGGCCTACATGTTCTCTTGGTCCCAGCCCCAGGATAAATCTTACGATTTTGTTCTGGGTGATTTGCAGTCTATCTTTCGGTTATTTTGTCAAGGCAGAGTACCATGAAGAGCAAGCGTAATCCATATGGCATTGTATAAGGGCTAGACATAGGGTCCTGCGAGCCTCAGTAGGTAGACACTGTGCTTGTCTATACAGGAACTTCAGTCTGGCATTCGCTTTCTTTACTACACTGTTCCCTTTCAATTCTCCTGACATGCATGGGTCAAAGGGAATTCCCAGATATTTTACTGATGAAACCAAAGTGATGGGCTCCCCATTACACTGAACATTAAAATTATTTACCCTTCTCAGTTTATGTTTCGTGCCAAAGAGAATGACTTCAGTTTTCCCTAGGTGTAATGATAGTTTGTTGTCTACTAACCATTTGCTGCAGGACTCCAGTTCCAGTGTTAAAACATTAGCAATATCTTATGGGTCTTTACCTGTCACTAACAGAGTACTGTCATCTGCATACAGTAGGAGTTTGCACTTGACACTGATAGGCATATCATTGACATAACATAAGAATAATAAGGGACCCACATGTTATCGGCAGGGGTTCTGATTCCGTTTTGTTGATTTTGACTATTTGTCTCCTGTTGCTAAGGTAGGACTTAACCAGTCTACAGAACCTATACCGGTAGCTTGAAGTTTCTTACATAATATATTGTGGTTGACAGTATCGAAGGCCTTTTGCAGGTCTAAGGTTACCATACCTACGAGGTTCCCCTTTGACATTTCAGTTCTCAGATTAATAAGGGAGGTGTCGGTTGAGTAGGATCTTCTAAAGCTCGATTGATAGCTATGGAGAATGCTGTTGTCATTAAGGTACTTAACTACTTGAGAATACACCGCCCTCTCCAGAATTTTAGATATTATAGTGAGTATACTAACAGGCCTATAGTTGCTTACATCAGACCTACTATTTTTCTTGAAGATAGGAGTAACTCTGGCCTCCTTGAACCCCTCCGGTACGGTATTAGTGGTGATTGATAGATTTATTATGTGAGCAATAGGGATTGACAGTTCAGAAGCACCAACTTTTAGGAACTTAGACGGGATATTATCAGGGCCTGTACTCTTAGTTGGGTTTAACCTGCTTAGTTCTTTTTGAATGAAGTCATGAGATACACTTACTAGTTGACAACTGTTTGGGGTTACTCCTTTATTGGTATAGTATGTTTGAAACTTATCAGAGTCTGTGTTAAAGGTATTTGATGCAGCTGGTAGTTTGCTTACTAGTGTTGATGCAACAGATGTGTAGTAGGAATTAAAGCAATTTGCCACCTTAGATGTTTCGTGGCATACCTCATTATCGATAGTGAGTACTATGTTAGACCTATCTACTGGCTTATGGCTATACCCCAACTGTTTTAGTTGTTGCCAGAGCTTTCTGGGGTTATGCTTATACTCTTCAATTTTTGAGCAATAGTGCTTTGCCTTTGCTCCTTTTATAAGTCTCTGTACTCTGTTCCTCACCATTTGGAATTCATTTAGTGCTGCAATATCCTGTCTGTTTGCTTTAAATCTTTTTAGCAGCTGGTCTCTGAATTTCATATTATCTAATATCTCAGTATTCATCCAGGGTTCAGTTCTTCGTTTAATCCTAACCTCTTTAACTGGTACAATATTATCAAGGATGGTAGTGAACATTGTTTTGAATTTTTCCCAGGCATCGTTTACGTCCGTGCAACTTGTTATCTCTGTCCAGTCACAATTGTGTAGCCTATTTACCAGTGTTTCTTTACTGTAGTTTCTAGTTGACCTCATTTTTATTGTCCTGTGTAGGCCTATCCTATCCCTAGTGATTTTCCTGGTGCAGTAAATGATGAAGTGATCACTAAGACCTGTGGTAATGACGCCTGACTGACTAATGTTCTCAGCGAGGTTACAAAGTATGTGGTCAATTATGGTGGCTGAGAGCTGGGTGATCCGGGTTGGTGTATTAATTAGTTGAGTGTAGCTATTTAATCCTAGAATTTGCTTATACCTTTTGCATATCCCGTTATTTTGCTGCTGAAAACAGATACTGAAGTCTCTCAGTATTATTGTCTCGCAATTGTTTTCAACTCCGGACAAGACTCTGGAAAAGTCTTCTAAGAACTGGTCCTGGGTGGGAGGGCGGTAACTAGTTCCTACCAAGATGGGTTTGGTCTTGGGAAGCAGCACTTCAAACCATAGAATCTCCAGTTTATTGTTATTTAAATCAGGTCTTGGGTTGTAAGCTAAGTCATTTCTAATGTAGGCACATACTCCACCACCCTTTCTGTTCCTATCTAAGCGTTTTATATTGTAACCTTCTATTTTGACCTCGTCGTCAGTCACCGTATCATCCAACCAATATTCAGATATGGTTATAACTGCCGCCCTAATTTTGTTAGCTAGAATCCTAATCTCTGCCAATTTAGGAAGAAGTGATCTTGCGTTGACATGAATAAAGTGAAGGCCTGTTTTCATAAAACAATCATAATCATCAATATATGGCAATGGGTCATTTGTATTAAAATTAGGTAAATCAATGTCATCATTGCTAAAGGGTAACTGTGCCAAAGTGCATTTGTTACACACAAAATGAATTCTGGCACCGTTACTATAATTGTACATACATCCATCATGCACCCACCCCTTACACATTTTACATAAGGTGCCTTTTCTGTTTTTCCTGCGTACTTTAGTACAGTGTATGCACCTGTTTGTTGGTGTTTGAGATAATAATGGCTGTATTGTCTCACACTGACCTATGTATGCATTACATATGGAGTTAAGGTTATCATTCCTAGCTACTAGACCGTCATTATCGCCGTCATTTATCTGTCTGTTTTGCCTCTGCACAATAGTTTGAGGTCCTGGATTAATTTAGATATCACCACTTAAGAGCGCTACAATAAGAGCTGTGTGCCACTGTTTTTGTTTGGGTATGCGGTGTGCCATACCTTGCGGCGATAGAGACATTTACTTTTCTGGTAGGATGGCAACTGTTGGGCTTTTACTGTCCAGGGCGCTGTTACTCCATTCACCTTTTCCAGCCCCCATGACTGATTTCTTTCTTCATGGAATTGAAGAAGAAAGATCAATATAATTATGGCAGCCTGTACCCCCCTAATGCCTGCCATTTTTCACTCTTCCCTCTTTTACTCATATACAATAACATTTATTTCTCTTTTCCAGTCACCTAGTACACTTAGTATCTGCTTTAGCAATCACCACTGAATTACTAGTAAATTTTCCTCTTCAAAACCCTCTTCACTGCTCACTTTTCCCTTAACTTCACAAACCCCTTACAGTTAACCCCTTATTACACACTCCCCTTCCCACCTCACTTCACAGTCCGGCTTCACCAATTAACTTATAACTCCTTTCCATTCTGGTAGATCAAAAAGGTTTAATCAATGGTTTTATCCTTCCAAATCCCCCTTAATTCCATTTATCGGGGGTTGTGTCGTGTTGTTGTCTCCTGACCTGTTCTGCTGACTCAGCCATTTTTAAAACACTGAGGGGAGTAACGCCACCTACAACCTGACTTTCCTTGAGCTTATAGATATATTTGGCGTTTTCTGCTATGATTCTCTCACTGTACACTGGTCAGCTGAATATAGGTCAGCTACTAAAACATTAACCTTGACTATTTAACTATTCACTTCTTTCCCACGACTGGCACTGAGGGATAACCGACCTATAACCTTGGAGTTTTGTACTGTTGATTTGACGATGTCTCCTGTGTTTCCCTCTCGTTAGCACTGGTACAGGTGATATGATGGTGGTACAGATATGATGCTACTGTCACCAGATGAACGTCAGTAAAGATGAGAATTTCACTTCGCTAGTTGTACGTCTGGCAGTAGCTGCTGTTTGGATGGCGGTCAGCCATGTTTAAAGGCTCAATTCTTTCCCTCGTTTGGCACTGAGGAAAAAAGTCCTACAGACCTGTCATTTCCTTGGAGATTTAGTTGATCAGGTTTTCTGCCATGTTGTCTTCCCGTTGAACACTGGTGCAGTTGATATGGAGGTCAGTTATTTCATTGTAGTGGAAAACGTCTCATGTCTGGTTCACGTCTGGCAGCAGGTGTGGTACTTGAATGCCGGTCCCTCTTTTGTCATATTTAGTCCATTTCTTTGTCGTCACCGTCAGTTTGTATGTCACTATAGGTTACTTGCATGTTGTTGCAGCAGTACTTGCAATTTGGCCATCACTGGAGTTGGGATAGGCCCAGGGGACGGCAAGATATAGGAGCAGCCTTGTTGCTGCTTGCTGCGGCTGCGGCGGCTGCTAGCCAGGGATCTTTTTCGGAATATTTTCCAGGGTGGTTATAGACCCAGGTTAACCCAGAATGTCAAGAATTGGGACTTTTTTTCCCTCAGGATGAGTTGAACGAGAGTCAGTTAATAATAACAATAAGTCCTGTCGCCTGGTAGGCAATGCTCCCACCTCATACTCAGAGTGTCAGTGGTTCGATCCCCGGAAAGGGTGAAAACAGTGGGTGTGTTTCCGTACACTTACTGACCTGGGTGTTAGTTGACTGGTGTGGGTCGCATCTTGGGGGACAAGATTGAAGGACCCTAATGGAAATAAGACGCACTGATTTGCTTGGGTTATCCTGGGTAGATAACCCTCATAGGTAAAAAACCAAACAAAATCTTATCTCATCTTAATAATAAATCAAGAACTCCAACGGAAATAGGTCACTTTGACTTGTTTGGGTTATCCTGGGTAATTTACAGTATGATAATTGATCTTATGTGTACCTGTTCTTAAGTATACCTGGAGAATACCTGTAGCGGCATTCAGGGTCAACGCCCCCGCGGCCCGGTCTGAGATCAGGCCTCGTGGTGGATCAGGATCTGATCAACCAGGCTGTTACTGACGCAAATTCTGTAAACTCAGCATTGTAATCCTTATAGAGAATAAACTTTGAAAGTATACAGGTGATGTAGTTTACTTGTAACAAAATATTTGTTGGGTACAAACTCGATAAATAAGATACTTGTGCTACATATTACTATCCTTATTCTGGATGATCCAACTTAAAGATACATGAATGTCGCTCAAGTGTCTCATGTATCAACTTACTGCTAGGTGAAGGAGAGTAGAAAAATGTAAGAATCTTTTAAGGATTAAAGTTTTATTTAAAGTATTCTTTAAGCATTCCTTAAAGTATTCTTTATCTTATTTAACAAGTAATGTTGGTTTTGATGAGTCGAGAAGAGGTTGTTGCTACCTTCTCTTAATAACAAGAATAATGGTGTCTGCTAAAAGAAACTTGATAAATGTCCCAAGAAAGTTCCTGATCAGTAGAGCTGGGTGAAAATTTTGTAGACCCCTGGGCGACAGGCACTGTGAGGTCCCTGGGCGACAGGCACTGTGAGGTCCCTGGGCGACAGGCACTGTGAGGTCCCTGGACGACAGGCACTGTGAGGTCCCTGGACGACAGGCACTGTGAGGTCCCTGGACGACAGGCACTGTGAGGTCCCTGGGCGACAGGTGCTGTGAGGTCCCTGGGCTACAAGTGCTGTGAGGTCCCTGGGCTACAGGTGCTGTGAGGTCCCTGGGCTTCAGGTGCTGTGAGGTCCCTGGGCGACAGGCACTGTGAGGTCCCTGGGCGACAGGTGCTGTGAGGTCCCTGGGCTACAGGTGCTGTGAGGTCCCTGGGCTACAGGTGCTGTGAGGTCCCTTGGCTACAGGTGCTGTGAGGTCCCTTGGCTACAGGTGCTGTGAGGTCCCTGGGCTACAGGTGCTGTGAGGTCCCTTGGCTACAGGTGCTGTGAGGTCCCTGGGCTACAGGTGCTGTGAGGTCCCTGGGCTACAGGTGCTGTGAGGTCCCTTGGCTACAGGTGCTGTGAGGTCCCTTGGCTACAGGTGCTGTGAGGTCCCTGGGCTACAGGTGCTGTGAGGTCCCTTGGCTGCAGGTGCTGTGAAGTCCCTGGGCTACAGGTGCTGTGAGGTCCCTTGGCTACAGGTGCTGTGAGGTCCCTTGGCTACAGGTGCTGTGAGGTCCCTGGGCTACAGGTGCTGTGAGGTCCCTTGGCTGCAGGTGCTGTGAGGTCCCTGGGCCACAGGTACTGTGAGGTCCCTGGGCTACAGGTACTGTGAGGTCCCTGGGCTACAGGTGCTGTGAGGTCCCTGGGCTACAGGTGTTGTGAGGTCCCTGGGCTACAGGTGCTGTGAGGTCTCTGGGCTACAGGAACTGTGAGGTCCCTGGGCTACAGGAACTATGACGTCCCTGGGCTACAGGAATCGTGAGTCCCCTGGGTTACAGGTGCTGTGAGGCCCTTGGACTACAGGTGCTGTGAGGCCCCTGGGCTACAGCAACCGTGAGGCCCCTGGGCTACAAGTGCTGTGAGGCCCCTGGGCTACAGTTACCGTGAGGCCCCTGGGCTACAAGTGCTGTGAGGCTCCTGGGCTACAGGAACTGTGAAGCCCCTGAGCTACAGGTACCGTGAGGCCCCTGGGGTACAGGAACCATGAGGTCCATGGGCTACGGGTGCTGTGAGATCCCTGGGCTACAGGTGCTGTGAGGCCCTTGGGCTACAGCTGCTGTGAGGTCCCTGGGCCACAGGTGCTGTGAGGCCCCTGGGCTACAAGTGCTGTGAGGCCTCTGGGCTACAATAACCGTGAAGCCCCAGGGCAACAGGTACAGTGAGGCCCCTGAGCTACAGGTGCTGTGAGGTCCTTAGACTACAGGTGCTGTGAGGTCCCTGGCCTACAGATGCTGTGAGGTCTCTGGGCTACAGGAACCGTGAGGTCCCTGGGCTACAAGTGCTGTGAAACCCCTGGGCTACAGGTACCGTGAGGACCCTGGGCTGTAGGTACCATGAGGCCCCTGGGCTACAGGTACCGTGAGGCCCCTGGGCTACAAGTGCTGTGAGACCTCTGGGCTACAGGAACCGAGAGGCCCCAGGGCAACAGGTACCGTGAGGCCCCTGGGCTACAGGTGCTGTGAGGCCCTTAGACTACAGATGCTGTGAGGTCCCTGGGCTACAGGTGCTGTGAGGTCCCTGGGCTACAGGTGCTGTGAGGTCCCTGGGCTACAGGTGCTGTGAGGTCCCTGGGCTACAGGTACTGTGAGGTTCCTGGGCTACAGGTGCTGTGAGGTCCCTGGGCTACAGGTGCTGTGAGGTCCCTGGGCTACAGGTGCTGTGAGGTCCCTGGGCAACAGGTACCGTGAGGCCCCTGGACTACAGGTACCGTGAGCCCCGGGGCTACAGGTGCTGCAAGGCCCCTGGGCTACAGGTACCGTGAGGCCCCTGGGCTACAGATACCGTGAGGCCCCTGGGCTACAGGTACCGTGAGGCCCCTGGGCTACAGGTACCGTGAGGCCCCTGTTCTACAGGTACCGTGAGGCCCCTGTGCTACAGGTGCTGTAAGGCCCCTGGGCAACAGGTACCGTGAGGACCCTGGGCTACAGGTACCGTGAGGCCCCTGGGCTACAGGTACCGTGAGGCCTCTGGGCTACAGGTACCGTGAGGCCCCTGGGCTACAGGTACCATGAGTCCCCTGGGCTACAGGTACCGTGAGGCCCCTGAGTTACAGGTACCATGAGGCCCCTGGGCTACAGGTACCGTGAGGCCCCTGGGCTACAGGTACCGTGAGGCCCCTGGGCTACAGGTACTGCGAGGCCCCTGGACTACAGGTACCGTGAGCCCCTGGGCTACAGGTGCTGTAAGGCCCCTGGGCTACAGGTACCGTGAGGCCCCTGTGCTACAGGTGCTGTAAGGCCCCTGGGCAACAGGTACCGTGAGGCCCCTGGGCTACATGTACCGTGAGGCCCCTGGGTTACAGGTACCATGAGGCCCCTGGGCTACAGGTACCGTGAGGTCCCTGGGCTACAGGTACCGTGAGGCCCCTGGGCTACAGATACCGTGAGGCCCCTGGGCTACAAGTACCGTGAGGCCGATGGGCTACAGGTACCCTGAGGCCCCTGGGCTACAGGTACCGTGAGGCCCCTGGACTACAGGTACCGTGAGCCCCTGGGCTACAGGTGCTGTAAGGCCCCTGGGCTACAGGTACCGTGAGGGCCCTGGGCTACAGGTACCGTGAGGCCCCTGGGCTCCACGTACCGTGAGGCCCCTGGGCTACAGGTACCGTGAGGCCCCTGTGCTACAGGTGCTGTAAGGCCCCTGGGCAACAGGTACCGTGAGGCCCCTGGGCTACAGGTACCGTGAGGCCCCTGGGCTACAAGTACCGTTAGGCCCCTGGGCTACAGGTACCGTGAGGCCCCTGGGCTACAGGTACCGTGAGGCCCCTGGGCTACAGGTACCATGAGGCCCCTGGGCTACAGGTACCGTGAGGCCCCTGGGCTATAGGTACCTTGAGGCCCCTGGGCTACAGGTACCGTGAGGCCCCTGGGCTATAGGTACCTTGAGGCCCCTGTGTTACAGGTACCGTGAGGCCCCTGGGCTATAGGTACCTTGAGGCCCCTGTGTTACAGGTACCGTGAGGCCCCTGGGCTATAGGTACCTTGAGGCCCCTGTGTTACAGGTACCGTGAGGCCCCTGGGCTATAGGTACCTTGAGGCCTCTGTGTTACAGGTACCGTGAGGCCCCTGGGCTACAGGTACCATGAGGCCCCTGGGCTACAGGTACCGTGAGGCCCCTGGGCTACAGGTACCGTGAGGCCCCTGGGCTACAGGTACCGTGAGGCCCCTGGGCTACAGGTACCGTGAGGCCCCTGGGCTACAGGTACTGCGAGGCCCCTGGGCTACACATGCTGTCTACAATAAGGATACCCAGATGTTGTACATGTCTAGTTTTCAATATAGATGGTAAGACACTGTAGCACAGTACTGAGTAAGACACTGTAGCACAGTACTGAGTAAGACACTGTAGCACAGTACTGAGTAAGACACTGTAGCACAGTACTGAGTAAGACACTGTAGCACAGTACTGAGTAAGACACTGTAGCACAGTACTGAGTAAGACACTGTAGCACAGTACTGAGTAAGACACTGTAGCACAGTACTGAGTAAGACACTGTAGCACAGTACTGAGTAAGACACTGTAGCACAGTACTCAGTAAGACACTGTAGCACAGTACTGAGTAAGACACTGTAGCACAGTACTGAGTAAGACACTGTAGCACAGTACTGAGTAAGACACTGTAGCACAGTACTGTGTAAGACACTGTAGCACAGTACTGAGTAAGACACTGTAGCACAGTACTGTGTAAGACACTGTAGCACAGTACTGAGTAAGACACTGTAGCACAGTACTGAGTAAGACACTGTAGCACAGTACTGTGTAAGACACTGTAGCACAGTACTGAGTAAGACACTGTAGCACAGTACTGAGTAAGACACTGAAGCACAGTACTGAGTAAGACACTGTAGCACAGTACTGAGTAAGACATTGCAGCACAGTACTAAGACACTGTAGCACAGTACTGAGTAAGTCACTGTAGCACAGTACTGAGTAAGACACTGTAGCACAGTACTAAGACACTGTAGCACAGTACTGAGTAAGTCACTGTAGCACAGTACTGAGTAAGACACTGTAGCACAGTACTAAGACACTGTAGCACAGTACTGAGTAAGACACTGTAGCACAGTACTGAGTAAGACACTGCAGCACAGTACTAAGACACTGTAGCACAGTACTGAGTAAGTCACTGTAGCACAGTACTGAGTAAGACACTGTAGCACAGTACTAAGACACTGTAGCACAGTACTGAGTAAGACACGGTAGCACAGTACTAAGACACTGTAGCACAGTACTAAGACACTGTAGCACAGTACTGAGTAAGACACTGTAGCACAGTACTAAGACACTGTAGCACAGTACTAAGACACTGTAGCACAGTACTAAGACACTGTAGCACAGTACTAAGACACTGTAGCACAGTACTGAGTAAGACACTGTAGCACAGTACTAAGACACTGTAGCACAGTACTAAGACACTGTAGCACAGTACTAAGACACTGTAGCACAGTACTGAGTAAGACACTGTAGCACAGTACTAAGACACTGTAGCACAGTACTAAGACACTGTAGCACAGTACTAAGACACTGTAGCACAGTACTAAGACACTGTAGCACAGTACTGAGTAAGACACTGTAGCACAGTACTAAGACACTGTAGCACAGTACTAAGACACTGTAGCACAGTACTGACCTAGACCGTTACAGTCGCACTGTTATCGTAACTTGTAAGTTCATAAACAATAAACAGACAAATACAGTGACTGGAACCATGCATAAATATAGATAAATGGAACCGACAAGTTGATAAATTAGACACATGTGCGACACTTGGGTATCTTTATTGAGGCCAAGTTTCGCCCAAACAACGGCTTCTTCAGTCCTGTGCAAAGAAGAATGAGGGACTGATTACCTCAAGTTCCTCCTGATCTTCACCATTCTTCTTCGTACAGGACTGATGAAGCCACTGTGTGGGCGAAACATTTCCTCAATAAAGATACTTGGATATCTTTATTTCACTTCCTGTTGCATCTTTCTTTGTTAGTATATATGGTTTTTTTTTTTTTTGAAGTAATCTCTGCTAGTTACTTCTTCTTTTGCTGTATGACCCTTATGAGTTTAGCGCTTCTTCCTTTTCTTATATATAATTTAGGACATTTATTAAAGAAAACGTTTCGCCACGAGTGGCTTCTTCAGTCCTGTGTGGGCGAAACGTTGTCAGGAAGGCTCGCATTATATTGCCTTTCTGTTTTATTTTTTTCCATCGCGTCGTTATTTTATACCAGTTATCTCTTTCTTTACTCTGTTTATCCTTGGTTTTCACCGTGTTCAGTTCTCTATCCTTGGTTTTCACCGTGTTCAGTTCTCTATCCTTGGTTTTCACCGTGTTCAGTTCTCTATCCTTGGTTTTCACCGTGTTCAGTTCTCTATCCTTGATGTTCACTGTGTTCAGTTCTCTTTCCTTGGTGTTCACCGTGTTCAGTTCTCTATCCTTGGTGTTCACCGTGTTCAGTTCTTCCCCGTTCTACCTTGGGAGATCTTGGTGATTCAAATGTCCCTCTTCCTGCCATTCCCACTACCATGACAGCTCCAGGTGATGCTAGGCCACTAAGGCTCCACTACCATGACAGCTCCAGGTGATGCTAGGCCACTAAGGCTCCACTACCATGACAGCTCCAGGTGATGCTAGGCTACTAAGAAAGGCTCCACTACCATGACAGCTCCAGGTGATGCTAGGCCACTAAGCCTCCGCTACTAATCCATCAGCATCACGCATCAACCTCTGAGATAGATAAAATATTAAGGAGGGTTAGATATAAATTACTGTTGATAGTTTTATCACTGGTCAACTATGTTTATAAGTTCATGAGAACATATGACAATATATTCCAGTTGAAATTCTTCGTACGCAAAGGAAAAACAAATAACAGTAACAACTGGGCAAGTAACAGTAACAAGTGGACAAGTAACAGTACCAATTGGGCAAGTAGCAGTAACAACTGGGCAAGTAAGAGTAACAACTGGGCAAGTAACAGTAACAACTGGGCAAGTAACAGTACCAATTGGGCAAGTAGCAGTAACAACTGGGCAAGTAAGAGTAACAACTGGGCAAGTAACAGTAACAAGTGGGCAAGTAACAGTACCAATTGGGCAAGTAACAGTAACAACTGGGCAAGTAAGAGTAACAACTGGGCAAATAACAGTAACAACTGGGCAAGTAACAGTAACAACTGGGCAAGTAACAGTAACAACTGGGCAAGTAAGAGTAACAACTGGGCAAATAACAGTAACAACTGGGCAAGTAAGAGTAACAACTGGGCAAGTAAGAGTAACAACTGGACAAGTAAGAGTAACAACTGGGCAAGTAAGAGTAACAACTGGGCAAGTAAGAGTAACAACTGGGCAAGTAAGAGTAGCAATTGGGCAAGTAAGAGTAAAAACTGGGCAAGTAACAGTAACAAGTGGGCAAGTAACAGTACCAATTGGGCAAGTAGCAGTAACAACTGGGCAAGTAAGAGTAACAACTGGGCAAGTAAGAGTAACAACTGGGCAAGTAAGAGTAACAACTGGGCAAGTAAGAGTAACAACTGGGCAAGTAAGAGTAACAACTGGGCAAGTAACAGTAACAACTGGGCAAGTAACAGTAACATCTGGGCAAGTAAGAGTAACAACTGGGCAAATAACAGTAACAACTGGGCAAGTAAGAGTAACAACTGGGCAAGTAAGAGTAGCAACTGGGCAAGTAAGAGTAACAACTGGGCAAGTAACAGTAACAACTGGGCAAGTAAGAGTAATAACTGGGCAAGTAAGAGTAACAAGTGGGCAGGTAACAATAACAACTGGGCAAGTAACAGTAACAACTGGGCAAGTAAGAGTAACAACTGGGCAAGTAAGAGTAATAACTGGGCAAGTAAGAGTAACAAACGGGCAAGTAAGAGTAATAACTGGGCAATTAAGAGTAACAACTGGGCAAGTAAGAGTAGCAAGTGGGCAAGTAAGAGTAACAACTGGGCAAGTAAGAGTAATAACTGGGCAAGTAAGAGTAACAACTGGGCAAGTAACAGTAACAACTGGGCAAGTAAGAGTAACAACTGGGCAAGTAACAGTAACAACTGGGCAAGTAAGAGTAGCAAGTGGGCAAGTATCAGTAACAACTGGGCAAGCAAGAGTAACAACTGGGCTAATAAGAGTAACAACTGGGCAAGTAAGAGTAACAGCTGGGCAATAAGAGTAACAACTGGGCAAGTAAGAGTAACAACTGGGCAAGTAAGAGTAACAACTGGGCAAGTAACAGTAACAACTGAGCAAGTAAGAGTAACAACTGGGCAAGTAACAGTAACAACTGGGCAAGTAAGAGTAACAACTGGGCAGTAAGAGTAACAACTGGGCAAGTAAGAGTAACAACTGGGCAAGTAACAGTAACAACTGGGCAAGTAACAGTAACAACTGGGCAAGTAACAGTAGCAACTGGGCAAGTAACAGTAACAACTGGGCTATCAGTATGACAGCTGTGCAGATAAATGGTTCAGAGAACCGACATGTTGATAAATTAGATACACGTGCAACACCTGGGTATCTTTACTGAGGAAACGTTTCGAAACAGTGGCGAACACGTGGCGAAACGTTTCCTCAGTAAAGATACCCAAGCGTTGCACATGTGTCTAATTTATCAATATGACAACTTTCTGAACACTGTATGTATAAAGAAATAAAAACGAATAGAAATGACCCGAAATATGGATGATTAAGAGTCTCAAAAATCTTATAGAACAGAAGAAAGGAATTCATAGAAGCATCAGAAGAGGTGAGGGTCTTATGAATCAACATAGTCACATTAAGAGGGACGTTAACAGGGGAATAAGAAAAACAAAACGGGACTATGATATTAAAATTATCAGGAATTCGAAAACAAACCCGAAAGGGGGTTTTCCAGGTATACAGAACAAAATCTGGAGAAAAATTAGGTTCACTTCAAACATACTCTGGACCAAGACAACATAAGAAGACGGAAACAACATCCCAGAAGCTAATTTCTTTAGTGGGCCTAAAGAAAATAAATTATGATCACAGTCACTAGGGATATGGTTATCAAACAAGTAGACCCAATGAAGCAAAATAAATCCTCGGGCCCTGATGAACTTTTTTCAAGGGTTCTTGAGGAGTGTAAAATGGAACTTTGTGAACCATTAACTAATATTTTTAATATATCTCTTCAAACAGGCTTAGTGTCTGATTTGTGGAAGATGGCCAATGTAATTACTATTTTTTAAGCAGGGGACAAGTCGTTACCATCAAGTTACCGCCCAGTAAGCCTAACCTCAATTGTAAGCAGATTACAAGAGTCATTTATGGATGATATTATAAGCCATCTTGAGTAGCATAATTTGGCTAATGATACTCAGCATGGATTCCCGAGGGGCCGTTCCTTCCTAACTAATTTACAGACTTTCTTCAGTAAAACATTCGAGGCAGTTGATCATGATAAAGAATTGGAAATTATTTATTAGTATTTTATTAAAGATTTTGATAGAGTACCACACACAAGACTGTTAAAGAAAGTGTCAGCTCATGGTATTGGGGGTAAAATTGCTGCCATGGATTCATTCGTGGCTGACCAATAGGAAGGAGAGAGTGTGGATATATGGGGTTAAATCTGAGTGGGGATCTGTGACATGTGGCGTTCCACAGGGATCAATTTTAGACCCATTGTTGTTCATAATAAACATTAATGACCTTAACGAGGGAATAAGTGGCAGATGAAATTCAATGTAGATAAATGCAAAGTCCTTAAACTCGTGAATGTACATAATCCTAGTACTTATAAACTAAGTAATGTTGAACTTGGCCATACAGAATGTGAAAGGGATTTTGGAGTTATGGTATGCAGGAACCTGAAACCAAGACAGAACTGCCTAACCGTACGTAATAAGACAAACAAATTACTAGGAATTATATCAAGATGTGCAACAGAAGTCCAGAGGTTATACTACAGCTCTACACATCATTAGTAAGGCCTTACTTAGATTATGCAGATTATTTCTGGTCTACATACTACAGAATGGATATAAATTCGTTAGCAAACATTCAAAGAACAATGACAAAATTAATCCATTGGATGAGAAAACTCCCATACGAAGAAAGATTGAAATCCCTTAACCTACATTCTCTTGTAAGGCGTGGAAAGGGGAAAGACATGGTTGAAGCTTATAAGCAGAAGATGGACACAAATATAGGACATATACATAATTATTAGTTGGACTGGGTTGTGAGTCGTTCGTTTGAGTGTGCTGATCATCGGTCAGACTGGTGGGTGCTGTGACATCCACCACTCTCTTAATTGCCTCAGTTTCATTCTGAATTTTGGTGTCGTTCTGTAGGTTAGCGACTGCAGGTCGCACAACAGCAAAGGCAGGTGCAGTCTGATTCTGCCCAGATTCAACCGTAAAGCAGGCCGTTATCTAGTGGGAACAAATAAGTGGTCTTAGTAAAGGTATACACACACACACACTAACACACACACACACACACACACACACACACACACACACACACACACACACACACACACACACACACACACACACTGAAACTTGGCAACTCCCTGGGGTATGGAAGATGACAAATGTAGCCCCAATTTTTAAAAAGGGAGACAGACATGAGGCACTAAACTACAGACCTTTATCACTAACGTGTATAGTATGCAAAGTCATGGAGAAGATCATCAGGAGGAGAGTGGTGGAGCACCTGGAAAGAAACAAATGTATAATTGACAACCAGCACTGTTTCAGGGAAGGAAAATCCTGTGTCACAAACCTACTGGAGTTGTATGACAAGGTGACAGAAGTAAGACAAGAGAGAGAGGGGTGGATCGACTGCATTTTTTTGGACTGCAAGAAGGCCTTCGACACAGTTCCTCACAAGAGGTTACTGCAAAACCTAGAGGATCAGGCACACATAACAGGAAAGGCACTGCAATGGATCAGAGAACACCTGACAGGGAGGCAACAGCTAGTCATGGTACGTGACGAGGTGTCAGAGTGGGCGCCTGTGACAAGCGGGGTTCCACAGGGGTCAGTCCTAGGACCTGTGCTGTTTTTGGTATATGTGAATGACATAACGGAAGGGATAGACTCAGAAGTGTCCTTGTTTGCAGATGATATGAAGTTAATGAGAAGAATCAAATCGGACGAGGATTAGGCAGGACTACAAAGAGACCTGGACAGGCTACAAGCCTGGTCCAGCAACTGGCTCCTTGAGTTTAACCCTGCCAAATGCAAAGTCATGAAGATTGGGGAAGGGCAAAGAAGACCGCAGACACAATATAGTCTAGATGACCAAAGACTGCAAACATCACTCAAGGAAAAAGATCTGGGGGTGAGTATAACACCGAGCATATCTCCTGAGGCGCACATCAGTCAGATAACTGCTGCAGCATACAGGCGTCTGGCAAACCTACGGGTAGCATTCCGATACCTCAGTAAGGAATCGTTCAAGACTGTATATCATTTACGTCAAGCCCATACTGGAGTATGCAGCACCAGTTTGGAATCCACACCTAGTCAAGCACGTCAGGAAATTAGAGAAAGTGCAAAGGTTTGCAACAAAACTAGTCCCAGAGCTATGGGATTGCCCTACGAAGAAAGGTTGAGGGAAATCGGCCTGACGACACTGGAGGACAGGAGGGTCAGGGGAGACATGATAACGACATATAAAATACTGCGCAGAATAGACAAGATGGACAAAGACAGGATGTTCCAGAGATGGGACACAGACACAAGAGGTCACAATTGGAAGTTGAAGACTCAGATGAATCAAAGGGACGTTAGGAAGTGTTTCTTCAGTCATAGAGTAGTCAGGCCGTGGAACAGCCTAGAAAGTGACGTAGTGGAGGCGGGAACCATACATAGTTTTAAGGCGAGGTATGATAAAGCTCAAGGAGCAGGGAGAGAAAGGACCTAGTAGCAATCAGTGAAGAGGCAGGGCCAGGAGCTATGACTCGACCCCTGCAACCACAAATGGGTGAGTACACACACACACACACACACACACACACACACACACACACATATATATATATATATATATATATATATATATATATATATATATATATATATATATATATATATACAGAATATGCACAGCTTGCGATTTTGGCTTAAATAGCAACGCTCTTCTTGCCGAATAAGGCAAGCGAAAATTTGTGTATGCAATAATTTCGCAAAATTTATTCTGAACCTAACGAAAAAAAAAATTAATTTTGTTTGTTTATTATTAAATTACAGTAAACTTAGCTAAAATATATTTAGCTGGATTTGGCTAAATTAAATTCCGCTTGTTATAATAAGGTAAGGTAAATTACCTTTCTAGTTGATCCACCACTCTTCTGATAACCTCCATGACCTTGCATACTATACATGTCAGTGACACTGGTCTGAAGCTTAGTGTTTCGTGTCTATTTTCTTTTTTAAAAACTGGGACTACATTTGCTGTCTTCTACACCTCAGGCAGTCGCCCTGTTTCGATAGATGTGTTGAAGATTGTTGTTAGTGGTACACAGAGCGCCTCTGCTCCCTCTCTCAGGACCCATGGAGAGGTGTTATCCGGCTCCATCGCCTTTGAAGTATCTAGGTCGCTTAGCAGCTTCTTCACTTCTTCCTCAGTTGTATGTATTGTGTCCAACACTTGATGGTGAACCCACCTCTCCGTCTTGCTGGAGTCTCATCTGTCTCCACTGTGAACACTTCTTTGAATCTCATGTTGAGTTCCTCACACTTCTCGGTCGTTTCATGTGATCTCCCCTCCTTCCTTCCTCAGCCTGATTACCTGGTCCTTGACTGTTGTTTTCCTCCTTATGTGGCTGTACAACATCTTCGGGTCAGATTTGGCTTTCGCCGCTATGTCATTTTCGTATGTTGTTGGGCTTCCCTTCTTACCTGTGCATATTCATTTCTGGCTCTACGACTGCTCTCCTTATTCTCCTGGGTCCTTTGCCTTCTATACTTCCATTCTATTGCACATTTGGGTACAAACAACCCTCTCCTCTGCTTCCTTGCATAATGTTGTCATATATTCCATCATCTCATTTACTGACCTCCCTGTCAGTTCTCTGTCCCACTGAACCTCGTGCAGGAAATTCCTCAAGTCTGCGTAGTCCCTTCTCTTGTAGTTTGGCTTCATTCGTCCGGCCCTTTCTGTTTCTCTCTCCAGTTGTAACTCTATGTATTCGAAGCTCAGAACCTCGTGTTCACTGGCCCCGAAGGGTCTTTCATATGTTTTGTCCTCAATATCCGCTCTACTCAAGGTGAATAAGGTCCAATCTTGCTGGTTCATCCTCTCCCCTCCCTCTCTCTGGTAGTGTCCGTTACTTGTTGGTACATGACGTTTTCAAGTACCACCTCCACCATCTTAGCCCTTCACGTTTCAGGACCCACATGTCGCTCCAGCTTTTCCTAGTCAATTTCATTGTGATAAAAGTCACCCATAATCAGCAGCTTTTTCCTGCTCGCATGGGCCCTTCTGGGCACTTCAGCCAGTGTGTCAACCATCTCTCTGTTACTCTCATCATATTCTTGTCCTGGCCTCCTGCTATTCTCTGGTGGGTTATACATCACTGCAATCACCACCTTGGAACCTCCAGTCTGAAATGTTCTTATTATGTAGTCTCTTCCTTCTCCTCTCTCCACCTCCTCAAAATCTCCCTCCCCCCTGTGTGTGTGTGTGTGTGTGTGTGTGTGTGTGTGTGTGTGTGTGTGTGTGTGTGTGTGTGTGTGTGTGTGTGTGTGTGTGTTAGAATAACATGTATGATATAAAATATATCTTGAACACTTCAGCCATCTTCATACACCTGAATTTATTACGAGTATTATATTTATACGACAAACTGTTGTTAAAAATACCGGAGAGAGATCTTTTTTTTTTAATCTCTTGTAAAACATTTCACACTAAGAATAATCTTGGTTAAATATTCAGGTTACCTACAGGAGAAAGGTAAGTGAAGCAAGTAATATGTGAGAGCAGAGGAGGTGTTGACGTGGAAGTGGTCATTTCAGTGGTCACACCACCTAGCAGAAACGTTGAAATGTATGGTTGGCCAATGAAATGTATGGTTGGCCAATGAAATGTATGGTTGGCCAATGAAATGTATGGTTGGCCAATGAAATGTATGGTTGGCCAATGAAATGTATGGTTGGCCAATGAAATGTATGATTGGCCAATGAAATGCCTGGTTGGCCAATGAAATGTATGGTTGGCCAATCACTATGCAGAACTGAGAGCAGTTGAAATGTGTGGTTGACCAGTCTAGTGGTCACATAACTTACATTGGTGTTAACCTTCTCCATGCAGTCTCTGACAGTCTGGAGCTGGGGAACCGTCATCCGACGGCACCCGGGTCTTCCTGACGAGGACAGTAATGTTACAGATTAAATGTTGATGTATGAACTGTATTCATCTTTGGTAGATTTATTCACCAGCTCGTGTACCAGTCCAGGTATGAAGATAAATAGTAGAGAGAACAGACAAGTTGATAAATTAGACACATGTGCAACGCAACATTGAGAAAACATTTTGCTACATAGTGGCTTCATCAGTCCTCTACAAAGACTGATTACCTCAACCTCCTTCTGATCCTCACCATTCTTCTTTGTATGGACTGATGAAGCCACTGTGTGGCGAAACGTTTCCACAATAAAGATACCCAAGTGTTGCACATGTGTCTACTTTATCAACCACCAGTGAAGGTGTTTTCTTTCACTAGGTAACGGTATGAATCTTTATGTGACTATAAAAGAAATTAAGCAATATTTTAGTCTAAGTCTTCCGAATAATGATGGAGATAACGGCTTATCATTAAGAACTGACAAGTATATGGAGGTCTAAGCAACCACACCAGTGGATTTGTCCACTGGTGACTCCGCCTCCTCCTGCTTCTACTCACCTAACTCCAGTATGTATGTCACTTCTCCTACCATATGCTGTAAAGACCTCGTTACTTAGAAATCGTTATAATCATAACTCGTAATTTTTAAAGGAGTCGACTTGTAAGCCAGTGGAAGGAATCAGTCAGATGACCAAAAGCTCTAACTGTGGATCATCATAAGACTAAGACTCGCGTCAGGAAACACTTGTCCTGTTTCCTGATCAACCATACACTGTACTTTTCTCAAGACTGATAGGTTAGGTTAGGTAAGGTTCGTCAGGAAACAGGATAAATGTTTCCTGACGCGGGTCTTAGTCAGATGATGACCCGCCTTTGGAGCTTTTGGTCATCTGACCGAGGCCTTCCGCTGGCTTACCGGTCCACCCCTTTAAAAATTATGGTCATTTATAACCATTTTTCTCAAGACTGATGGTATGAACATATCTCCAGAGACTGAGTACTACTTCCTTCTAGTCTTCCAACGTTCTTCTCAGTACTGGACTGAACAAGCCACGGACTGGTGCGCAAGTGTCTCATTCTTCAGTTGAACAAGTCACGTGAGTGATTTCGAAGTTTTATGAAGGTAATTGGCTCGTTAGTCTTCAAGTGAGGCTGTCCTCTAAGTCCTACGGGTTTAACGCGAGTCACATTGGTATTACCTTTACACCATTGTTTCTTTAAACCCTCATATACTAAGTATATACTAAGTATATACTAAGTATATACTAAGGAGGGGTGTTAATGTTGCAGTTTAAAAACTGTAGTGTAAAGCATCCTTCTGGCAAGACAGTGATGGAGTGAATGAAGGTGAAAGTTTTTCTTTTTCGGGCCACCCTGCCTTGGTGGGAATCGGCCAGTGTGATAATAAAAAAAAAAAAAAATACTAAGTATAAAAGTCGCAGTAAATATACACTGACATATACACATCCCTCGATGTTTATTCCTTTTTGTAAATAATTCCAGCTAAGTGGAGATGTTTTACTTGTCAGGAGATATTGAAAATTCCACCTTATAGAGAGAAAATTCAATAATGACAAAAACTAAATTAGATGCAATATTTTTTCTGATTTTGTTACTGGACAGTAATAAACTTATAATACATAACCTAAAATCTGACGATCTTGCATTATTCAGCCGCATGTCACGTTAATAAAAGTAAATGATAACGAAATCCTTTAAATCAGTGTTGCTCAACCTTCCTACACAATTGGGCCACATGTGAGGGTCAGATCTGTGACGAAGGCCACACGGTTTGGTTGACACTGTGGAACTTAATTGATTTCAACTGATGATGGGTTTCAAAAAGCGTTTGCAAGTGAACACTTGCGAGAAAGACAAAGGACACTGTCCATCCAGCATTAGCAGGAGGACACTGTCCATCCAGCATTAGAAGGAGGACACTGTCCATCCAGCATTAGCAGGAGGACACTGTCCATCCAGCATTAGCAGGAGGACACTGTCCATCCAGCATTAGCAGGAGGACACTGTCCATCCAGCATTAGCAGGAGGACACTGTCCATCCAGCATAAGCAGGATGGACACTCCCCAACTTGGAAAGCCAGTGCCGGGGTCACCTCATGGACTAGACCCGAGCCGAGACCATACCGTTCGGCCACTTCTAACTCGAATTCCTAGAACAAAAGTTCACTTCTGGTGTCAGAATCATGCCATATACAGACCGCTTTGTAGATATTGGATTCTAATTCTTGCGTAGCGATTGCATGGGATCTCCACTCTAAGAACTAATGAGACGAGGCTTCTGACCCGCTCTTAATGACCCTCACGATGTCGAGAGGCGTAAAAATAAAAGAGAAGAAAATACATTTTTTAAAAGAATCTCAAAATAATAATTTCCAAAAAGATTTCCTATTATTTTCTTTTAATTTATTTCATTATAATCACGGAAGTGACAGGAAAGTGACGGATATAATGCACACAATGAACACTTAGTATATTGCATTATTTCAGCATTATGTAACATTAATACATATACTGTATCTTGAAAAGAAAATTCCTGAAGTAATGTCAGCTGTGGTCGCCAAGACGATGAATTTCAGGAAAATCTAAAATTCCTTCATAGAAAGTAGCATAAGTTTGTAGTCTGGTTCAAAGGACTCACAGTTGTTTTAGGAATAAAACATTGTTTCAGTATGTAGATTTAACCTTACGATAACCCAATAAGGTCAGTGTGACTTTAATCACAGATAGGGTTGATATCTCTCACCCTATTTACGGTGATAGTTTAGTTCCAATTTTAGGGACCAGCGTATTATTGACTGAATATCATCTAATTGACCCAAAGACTGTTGCTAATGTCCTCCAGAAGTCGAAGCACTTAAGGCTCCACAGAACCTGTTCACCACCAGTCAAGAATACCTCAATCTTTACAATAAGGGTCAAGTACTCAGTGTATATAAACTGAGAGATATAAATTTCTAGGAATACACACACATACACATCATTGATATAAATTTTGTCAGACACACGAACATCTTGGGATCTTAATGCAGGGAATTCTTCAGAACTTGCCTAACCTATAGGCTCGACTTACAACCACTAGTGGGATTTTCAGTGGTGACTCCGCCTACCACTGCTCCATCTTATCTGTTTGTAGTATGTAAGCTCCTTCATCGCACCTATGCTGTATTTTATCAAGACTGATGGCCTGAACACATCTCAAGACTGATGGCCTGAACACATCTCAAGACTGATGGCCTGAACACATCTCAAGACTGATGGCCTGAACACATCTCAAGGCTGAGAGACTGATTACCTCAAAATCCTGCTCATCTTTCACTTTCTATTTATTGAACTGAAAAAGCAACTAGCTGGCGAAACGTATCCAGAATTAAGATACCGAAACGTTGGACAAGTGTCTCACTTATCTTGCTGTTTCTCCTACATATATCTTGTCCCATCCCCTACATGGTATTATATTTGTTGCTGCAGTAGTGCCAGAGTTTTCTTGGGTTTCTGTACAAACATTTAAAGAGTAGTTGAAGAGCTGGTGGATATTTTTTATCAAGTGTCCTGTCAGGTATTTTAGAAACGTCAGTTTCAAAGTCGCTGACAGGTAGAACGATGTAACTGGGAGGCTTTCCTTTAACTGGATTGGTGTTAACCTTTTTAAGGATGCATGTCATATGTTTCCTGCAGTCACTTGTGAAGTGTAGGAGGAAGTGAAACGAAGTGAATGAAGGTGTGATACATGTGCGTTCTTTTTTGAGGAACTGCGGACTGGAAATTCATTAAAGCTCTTAGAAAGAAGCCTATAACTACCCCTCTTTTAGTTCTGGTGTCATGATAAGAGATAAAATGTAGTAGATCGTTCTTGTAGGTAGGTTTACTGTAGACTTTAAAAGAGAATCTATTTTCACCTGTGAACAAAAGCATGTCGAGAAATGGTAATTGGAGTCCTACTCTTCCTCCAGTGTAAATTTAATTTTAGGTTCTAGATTATTGATGGTGTTGAGAACATTATGCACTTCTAGGCTTTTCGATATAATAACCAATATATCATCCACGTACCGCATCCAGGTAACTGATATAGGGCGGTATTTAGGATCTGTGTGAATTCTAGGTCCTCCATATATAAATTAGCAAGTACTCCACTAAGGCGAGAGCCCAGGGCTAGCTCGAGCAGTTGTTTATACCTGTCTTCAAAACTAAAAGAGCTTTAACGAATACATAGTTCGGCGAGGCGGACAAAATCCTGCCAAGGTACAGGTAACTCTGTTTTATCATTAATAACCCTGCGAAGATGATCCATGGCTTCATCAACTGGAACATTTGTAAATAAGTCAGTGACGTCAAAACTTGCCAGCTTCTTATCACTCACATCGAGATCCCTTACCCGGTTAAGTAGGTTACCTGAGTGACCAGGTGACCCTGACTAATAGTGACATGAAGTTTCAATATATATTTCGCCAGAACTGCTAGCTTGTGTGGGACGATGCCACTACTAGATTTAATGGGTTTCATAGGTATATTTGGTTTGTGAGTCTTCGGTACTCAACAAAGCCTCGCTCACCTGGGGGTGTTAGGTTAGGTTG
The DNA here is from genome assembly GCF_038502225.1 of Cherax quadricarinatus. Lineage (NCBI taxonomy): Eukaryota > Metazoa > Arthropoda > Malacostraca > Decapoda > Parastacidae > Cherax > Cherax quadricarinatus. Next base: position 7,305,785 of record NC_091311.1, on the reverse strand, counting down.
CAAAACCTTTTTTTTCCTTGCACCTTGATTTTCTGAATATTTTGCTGGAATTATTTCAGGAATTTCCTTCTTAGATATAGGTATTAATGTTGCATACTGTTGCAAGTATGCAAAATGTTAATTTTCATTGTGTCACTTCCGTGGCAGTATGGCTGAGTAAACTATACATGTGTAATGCATCCTTACCTGTTGTTGCATTTATAGTACACTGCCTGAGAGGCAGTGTGTTTCCTCTGTACAATTTAAACCCGCACTGCAAACAAGGCCGTTTCCTATCGCACAGGAAACCTGGAGTAGTAATAAGAGAAGTATTAGTGAAGTCTGTATCCTGAATCTTGTGTATCCTGTAACTTCATTGTATAAGACAACATTCTCTAACACACACACACACACACACACACACACACACACACACACACACACACACACACACACACACACACACACACACACACACACACACACACACACACACACACACACACACACACACACACACACACACACACACACACACACACACACACCTGGAGAGGCTGGACATGTGGTCCAGTAACTGGCTTCTCGAATTCAATCCAGCCAAATGCAAAGTCATGAAGATTGGGGAGGGGCAAAGAAGACCGCAGACAGAGTATAGGCTAGGTGGACAAAGACTACAGACCTCACTCAGGGAGAAAGACCTTGGGGTGACCATAACACCGAGCACATCACCGGAGGCACACATCAACCAAATAACCACTGCAGCATACGGGCGCCTGGCAAACCTGAGAATAGCGTTCCGATACCTTAATAAGGAATCGTTTAAGACACTGTACACTGTGTATGTTAGGCCCATACTGGAGTATGCAGCATCAGTCTGGAACCCACACCTGGTCAAGCACGTCAAGAAGTTAGAGAAAGTACAAAGGTTTGCAACAAGGCTAGTCCCAGAGCTCAAGGGAATGTCGTACGAGGAAAGGTTAAGGGAAATCGGACTGACGACACTGGAGGACAGAAGGGTCAGGGGAGACATGATAACGACATACAAGATACTGCGGGGAATAGACAAGGTGGACAGAGATAGGATGTTCCAGAGAGGGGACACAGGGACAAGGGGTCACAACTGGAAGCTGAAGACTCAGACGAGTCACAGGGACGTTAGGAAGTATTTCTTCAGTCATAGAGTTGTCAGCAAGTGGAACAGCCTAGCAAGCGAAGTAGTGGAGGCAGGAACCATACATAGTTTTAAGAAGAGGTATGACAAAGCTCAGGAAGCAGAAAGAGAGAGGATCCAGTAGCGATCAGTGAAGAGGCGGGGCCAGGAGCTGAGTCTCGACCCCTGCAACCACAATTAGGTGAGTACAATTAGGTGAGTACACACACACACACACACACACACACATACACACACACACATACACACACACACACACACACACACATACACACACACATACACACACACACACACACACACACACACACACACACATACACACACACACACATACACACACACACACACACACACATACACACACACATACACACACACACACACACACACACACACACATACACACACACACATACACACACACACACACACACACACACACACATACACACACACACGATGTGAAGTTAATGAGAAGAATCGAATCGGACGAGGATCAGGCAGGACTACAAAGAGATCTGGACAGGCTACAAGCCTGGTCCAGCAACTGGCTCCTTGAATTTAACCCTGCCAAATGCAAAGTCATGAAGATTGGGGAAGGGCAAAGAAGACCGCAGACACAATATAGTTTAGATGGCCAAAGACTGCAAACCTCACTCAAGGAAAAAGATCTGGGGGTGAGTATAACACCGAGCATATCTCCTGAGGCGCACATCAATCAGATAACTGCTGCAGCATACGGGCGCCTGGCAAACCTACGGATAGCGTTCCGATACCTCAGTAAGGATTCGTTTAAGACTCTGTACACCATCTACGTCAGGCCCATACTGGAGTATGCAGCACCAGTTTGGAATCCACACCTAGTCAAGCACGTCAAGAAATTAGAGAAAGTGCAAAGGTTTGCAACAAGACTAGTCCCAGAGCTACGGGGATTGTCCTATGAAGAAAGGTTGAGGGAAATCGGCCTGACGACAGGAGGGTCAGGGGAGACATGATAACGACATATAAAATACTGCGCGGAATAGACGAGGTGGACAAAGACGGGAAGTTCCAGAGATGGGACACAAACACAAGAGGTCACAATTGGAAGTTGAAGACTCAGAGGAATCAAAGGGATGTTAGGAAGTATTTCTTCAGTCATAGAGTAGTCAGGCCATGGAATAGCCTAGAAAGTGATGTGGTGGAGGCAGGAACCATACATAGTTTTAAGGCGAGGTATGATAGAGCTCATGGGGCAGGGAGAGAGAGGACCTAGTAGCAATCAGCGAAGAGGCGGGGCCAGGAGCTGTGACTCGACCCCTGCAACCACAAATAGGTGAGTACAAATAGGTGAATACATACACACACACACACACAACTGGTCTCAGAGCTGAGAGAGTTGACCTTCGAGAAAAGGGTAAAAGAACTGATAGCATGACCTTAGAATAAAGAAAAGAATTAGGCGAGACACGATAACAACGTACAAGCAATAAAGAGGATCAAGGAACAATGAAAAATATCGGGAAGTTAGGAAAAGCTTTTTTAGGATGCCTATTAGAAAAGGAAAACTGAAATTTAACGTCATTAATCGGGGAAAAAAATATACACGTACAAAAAAATCGTCAAATCTGCAGCAGCCAGACACTTGAAGTTAACTCTCTGCCGTCGTCAAATTATGAGGCATCTTGACTCACAAAATCGTAATGACACGATTACAGTTTTATGACTCTCTGACCGTGGGTTCTAACCCCACCCGTGGCATGGTTTACGAGGCATCTTTCTTGAATATTTGAAGCTCGGCCATTGAAGATTTTGAAGGCCATGTGAGACAGTCCAGGGCTCCAAGGATGGCTCCTACAACTCTGGCCACAGGTCACATGTGAGACAGTCCAGGGTTCCAAGGATGGCTCCTACAACTCTGGCCACAGGTCACATGTGAGACAGTCCAGGGTTCCAAGGATGGCTCCTACAACTCTGGCCACAGGTCACATGTGAGACAGTCCAGGGTTCCAAGGATGGCTCCTACAACTCTGGCCACAGGTCACATGTGAGACAGTCCAGGGTTCCAAGGATGGCTCCTACAACTCTGGTCACAGGTCACATGCCAGTTGGTTCAAGACGCTGGAAAGCGTTACCGCACACTTGCCTTGAAAATCTGAAGCTGATCGGTTGATGCATTCTCGAGTTGAGTGAAACGAAAGTTAAAGGAAAAAATAAAAATAAAATAATAATAATAATAATAATAATAATAACAACAATAATAATAATAATAATAATAATAATAATAATAATAATAATAATAATAATATGGTTTGAGACATGGCTTACTCATATGTCATTAAGATGATGAATTAAACACACATGCAACATCTGGGTATCTTTACTTGTAGACGTTTCGCCTCCAGTGACTTGATCAGTACAGTGGTGCTCATGACCTACTTCTAGGCTGAGGGACTGATTACCCCCTCCTCCACTGTCTGCTCTATATACTTCAACAGTCTTCACATTATGCCCATGTATTGATAAAGCCAGTGAATGGCAAAACGTCTACATTACACCTAGATGTTTCACATGTGTGTAATTCATCATTTTGTCGATAGTGAATACCACTGAAGTATCCCCTAAAGGGAGGTTCCTTGATGCTGGTGAGGGGATCTTGATCTAGGGAGTTTTATCTGTCCTCCAGTTCCCTGAATTGAGCCTGAATACCTTCCATACCCCCATCCACAAGAGCTGTATAATCCTACGGATTTAGCGCTCCCCAAGATAATAAGAATAATAAATGGAGATAAAATCAGAATAAGAACAAATTACAAGTGGTGTTCCTCAAGGGCCAGTATTTGCTCCCTTGATGTTTGCACTCTATATAAATGCACTCTATATAAATACTTGACGTGCTGTTGGAGTGTGAGCAAAGTAACATTTATGAAGGGATTCAGGGAAACCGGCAGGCCGGACTTGAGTCCTGGAGATGGGAAGTACAGTGCCTGCACTCTGAAGGAGGGGTGTTAATGTTGCAGTTTAAAAACTGTAGTGTAAAGCATCCTTCTGGCAAGACAGTGATGGAGTGAATGATGGTGAAAGTTTTTCTTTTTCGGGCCACCCTGCCTTGGTGGGAATCGGCCAGTGTGATAATAAAATAAAAATAAATCACGTGAGAGAATAAACTGAGGTGAACAAGATCACAGACCACAAATAAAATTTTAGATGAACGTCAGGAACGTTTGTAAATACAACGACAAATGTAAGATCCTAGTCCAAGAACGAGGAAATATCCACGGGGCTTCATAAAATTATATGTATCTTAAACCGTGTATAAAACTAAGTTGAACTGCTTAACTCGAGGTTGTTCCAGGGTCAACGCCCTCGCGTCCTGGTCCTGGACCAGGTATGGATCAACCAGGCTGTTACTCCTGGCGTTAAGCAAATTTTTGAAGCCAATTTTTGAAGCCAATTTTTGAAGCAAAGGCATCAGTGAATAGCTGGTCGTATTAAGACTAATAAATTACTTAAATTCATAACAAGAAATATTTTAAACAAAAGAGTAACGTTATACAGCAGTTCAATGATTTGTTGGGAAACTCATAGCTCGGTTGGTAGCGAACTCAGCTCACACACTTGGAGTCGATGGAACCTGGAGGATGACTTTTCCGATCAGCTTCAAACTATTGGCACCGGGGTATTTAGGTAAAAGTTTTGCATTGTTACAGGGCTGCGATGAATCAATTTTGATTAGATAAACTGTGGCACTTTATATATTTAGTGGTAAATAATTTATGATGCGGCCTCGGTCGACGACAACCTCCAGTTAGCGGGTATGTTAATTGTTATGTTTCCTGGGGTGGTAGGGGAAGTGGAATATTCAAATGGCTTCAGGAAGAAATCCAAATATTCTTCCTTGAAGCCTTTTTATCCACTTCTCCGAGGCTGTGGCCCACAATTTACACCAGAGGTGGATTCCAATAAAAAAAATTAAAAGGTATGATTGAAGTGTACAAATGGAAAACATCATATACAAAGGATATATGAAGAAGGTCTTAGCAGCTATCTATAACTCTTAAATTGGTATAAACTTTGGTAAATGATACCGACAAATTGGTTAAAAAACACACGTGAGCAAACACTAGGATATATTTATCAGGAAACGTTTCGGTCATTGGACTTTAATCACTTCACTGTGATTTTAACCTCTGTATGTTAGAAGGGATCAAGATCCCAGGACCGTAAACTTTTATAATAAATATGTCCTTGTGTTTGCTCACGCCTTGAATTATAATTAGGCGAGAGTAGAACTAGCCTAGCATTAGACGGTGAGCTTTTAGCGGGAAAATCTTTTCTTTCTGGCATTCATACGTAAATGACCATAGACAGACAATTTGTACTTACGTAAACAACTGTAGAATGTTCGGCCGTCTCTGTGGTCACCAGCGTCGAGGGAGTGAGTGGTTCCACTGTCTCTGAGGACACGGACACCAGGGTGAAGGGAGTGAGTGGTTCCACTGTCTCTGAGGACACGGACACCAGGGTGAAGAGAGTGAGTGGTGGGGAGCAGGAGACCCAGTGCCAGCAGCATGGGCAGCAGACTTAGTGAATGTTTCATGCTGAAGATGACGATTTCCTGAGAGGGAACAATAACAAACACAGAAGCATTGACTGACAGAGTAATAATAATAGTAACTCTTGCACTGTTGCAGTATAATAAATTGTACACAATATTCTTTAACATCTCTGTCTGTAATAGTCAATGGCCTAATACAGTAGGTCACACGGTCAAATGT
>NC_091311.1:7134872-7294872 GCF_038502225.1 Cherax quadricarinatus | reverse complement strand
TTGTCTACCAACCTACTACCACAGGACGGTAGTACCTCCCTGGGTGGTTGTTGTCTACCAACCTTCTACCACAGGACGGTAGTACCTCCCTGGGTGGTTGTTGTCTACCAACCTACTACCACTGGACGGTAGTACCTCCCTGGGTGGTTGTTGTCTACCAACCTACTACCACAGGACGGTAGTACCTCCCTGGGTGGTTGTTGTCTACCAACCTACTACCACAGGACGGTAGTACCTCCCTGGGTGGTTGTTGTCTACCAACCTACTACCGCAGGACGGTAGTACCTCCCTGGGTGGTTGCTGTCTACCAACCTACTACCACAGGACGGTAGTACCTCCCTGGGTGGTTGTTGTCTACCAACCTACTACCACAGGACGATAGTTCCTCCCTGGGTGGTTGTTGTCTACCAACCTACTACCACAGGACGGTAGTACCTCCCTGGGTGGTTGTTGTCTACCAACCTACTACCACAGGACGGTAGTACCTCCCTGGGTGGTTGTTGTCTACCAACCTACTACCACAGGACGGTAGTACCTCCCTGGGTGGTTGTTGTCTACCAACTTACTACCACAGGACGGTAGTACCTCCCTGGGTGGTTGTTGTCTACCAACCTACTACCACAGGACGGTAGTACCTCCCTGGGTGGTTGTTGTCTACCAACCTTCTACCACAGGACGGTAGTACCTCCCTGGGTGGTTGTTGTCTACCAACCTACTACCACTGGACGGTAGTACCTCCCTGGGTGGTTGTTGTCTACCAACCTACTACCACAGGACGGTAGTACCTCCCTGGGTGGTTGTTGTCTACCAACCTACTACCACAGGACGGTAGTACCTCCCTGGGTGGTTGTTGTCTACCAACCTACTACCGCAGGACGGTAGTACCTCCCTGGGTGGTTGTTGTCTACCAACCTACTACCACAGGACGGTAGTACCTCCCTGGGTGGTTGTTGTCTACCAACCTACTACCACAGGACGGTAGTACCTCCCTGGGTGGTTGTCTACCAACCTACTACCACAGGACGGTAGTACCTCCCTGGGTGGTTGTCTACCAACCTACTACCACAGGACGGTAGTACCTCCCTGGGCGGTTGTTGTCTACCAACCTACTACCACAGGACGGTAGTACCTCCCTGGGTGGTTATCTACCAACCTACTACCACAGGACAGTAGTACCTCCCTGGGTGGTTGTTGTCTTCCAACCTACTACCACAGGACGGTAGTACTTCCCTGGGTGGTTGTTGTCTACAAACCTACTACCACAGGACGGTAGTACCTCCCTGGTTGGTTCCTGTCTACCAACCTACTACCACAGGACGGTAGTACCTCCCTGGGTGGTTGTCTACCAACCTACTACCACAGGACAGTAGTACCTCCCTGGGTGGTTGTTGTCTTCCAACCTACTACCACAGGACGGTAGTACTTCCCTGGGTAGTTGTTGTCTACAAACCTACTACTACAGGACGGTAGTACCTCCCTGGTTGGTTCCTGTCTACCAACCTACTACCACAGGACGGTAGTACCTCCCTGGGTGGTTGTTGTTTACCAACCTACTACCACAGGATGGTAGTACCTCCCTGGGTGGTTGCTGTCTACCAACCTACTACCACAGGATGGTAGTACCTCCCTGGGAGGTTGTCTACCAACCTACTACCACAGAACGGTAGTACCTCCCTGGGTGGTTGTCTACCAACCTACCACCACAGGACGGTAGTACCTCCCTGGGTGGTTGTTGTCTACCAACCTACTACCACAGGACGGTAGTACCTCCCTGGGTGTTTGTTGTCTACCAACCTACTACCACATGACGGTAGTACCTCCCTGGGTGGTTGTTGTCTACCAACCTACTACCACAGGACGGTAGTACCTCCCTGGGTGGTTGTTGTCTACCAACCTACTGCCACAGGACGGTAGTACCTCCCTGGGTGGTTGTTGTCTACCAACCTACTACCAGAGGATGGTAGTACCTCCCTGGGTGGTTGCTGTCTACCAACCTACTACCACAGGACGGTAGTACCTCCCTGGGTGGTTGTTGTCTACCAACCTACTACCACAGGACGGTAGTATCTCCCTGGGTGGTTGTTGTCTACCAACCTACTACCACAGGACGGTAGTACCTCCCTGGGTGGTTGTCTACCAACCTACTACCACTGGACGGTAGTACCTCCCTGGGTGGTTGTTGTCTACCAACCTACTACCACAGGACGGTAGTACCTCCCTGGGTGGTTGTTGTCTACCAACCTACTACCACAGGACGCTAGTACCTCCCTGGGTGGTTGTTGTCTACGAACCTACTACCACAGGACGGTAGTACCTCCCTGGGTGGTTGCTGTCTACCAACCTTCTACCGCAGGATGGTAGTACCTCCCTGGGTGGTTGTCTACCAACCTACTACCACAGAACGGTAGTACCTCCTTGGGTGGTTGTTGTCTACCAACCTACTACCACAGGACGGTAGTACCTCCCTGGGTGGTTACTGTCTACCATCCTACTACCACAGGACGGTAGTACCTCCCTGGGTGGTTGCTGTCTACCAACCTACTACCACAGGACGGTAGTACCTCCCTGGGTGGTTGTTGTCTACCAACCTACTACCACAGGACGGTAGTACCTCCCTGGGTGGTTGTTGTCTACCAACCTACTACCACAGGACGGTAGTACCTCCCTGGGTGGTTGTTGTCTACCAACCTACTACCACAGGACGGTAGTACCTCCCTAGGTGATTGTTGTCTACCAACCTACTACCACAGGACGGTAGTACCTCCCTGGGTGGTTGTTGTCTACCAACCTTCTACCACAGGACGGTAGTACCTCCCTGGGTGGTTATTGTCTACCAACCTACTACCACAGGACGGTAGTACCTCCCTGGGTGGTTGTTGTCTACCAATCTACTGCCACAGGACGGTAGTACCTCCCTGGGTGGTTGTTGTCTACCAACCTACTACCAGAGGATGGTAGTACCTCCCTGGGTGGTTGCTGTCTACCAACCTACTACCACAGGACGGGAGTACCTCATTGGGTGGTTGTTGTCTACCAACCTACTACCACAGGACGGTAGTATCTCCCTGGGTGGTTGTCTACCAACCTACTACCACAGGACGGTAGTACCTCCCTGGGTGGTTGTCTACCAACCTACTACCACTGGACGGTAATACCTCCCTGCGTGGTTGTTGTTTACCAACCTACTACCACAGGAGGGTAGTACCTCCCTAGGTGGTTGTTGTCTACCAACCTACTACCACAGGACGGTAGTACCTCCCTGGGTGGTTGTTGTCTACCAACCTACTACCACAGAACGGTAGTACCTCCCTGGGTGGTTGCTGTCTACCAACCTTCTACCGCAGGATGGTAGTACCTCCCTGGGTGGTTGTCTACCAACCTACTACCACAGAACGGTAGTACCTCCCTGGGTGGTTGTTGTCTACCAACCTACTACCACAGGACGGTAGTACCTCCCTGGGTGGTTACTGTCTACCATCCTACTACCACAGGACGGTAGTACCTCCCTGGGTGGTTGTTGTCTACCAACCTACTACCACAGGACGGTAGTACCTCCCTGGGTGGTTGCTGTCTACCAACCTACTACCACAGGACGGTAGTACCTCCCTGGGAGGTTGTTGTCTACCAACCTACTACCACAGGACGGTAGTATCTCCCTGGGTGGTTGTTGTCTACCAACCTACTACCACAGGACGGTAGTACCTCCCTGGGTGGTTGTTGTCTACCAACCTACTACCACAGGACGGTAGTACCTCCCTGGGTGGTTGTTGTCTACCAACCTACTACCACAGGACGGTAGTACCTCCCTGGGTGGTTGTTGTCTACCAACCTACTACCACAGGACGGTAGTACCTCCCTGGGTGGTTGTTGTCTACCAACCTACTACCACAGGACGGTAGTACCTCCCTGGGTGGTTGTTGTCTACCAACCTACTACCACAGGACGGTAGTACCTCCCTGGGTGATTGTTGTCTACCAACCTACTACCACAGGACTGTAGTACCTCCCTGGGTGGTTGCTGTCTACCAACCTACTACCACAGGACGGTAGTACCTCCCTGGGTGGTTGTTGTCTACCAACCTTCTACCACAGGACGGTAGTACCTCCCTGGGTGGTTGTCTACCAACCTACTACCATAGGACGGTAGTACCTCCCTGGGCGGTTGTCTACCAACCTACTACCACAGGACGGTAGTACCTCCCTGGGTGGTTGTCTACCAACCTACTACCACAGGACAGTAGTACCTCCCTGGGTGGTTGTTTTCTTCCAACCTACTACCACAGGACGGTAGTACTTCCCTGGGTGGCTGTTGTCTACAAACCTTCTACCACAGGACGGTAGTACCTCCCTGGTTGGTTCCTGTCTACCAACCTACTACCACAGGACGGTAGTACCTCCCTGGGTGGTTGATGTCTACCAACCTACTACCACAGGACGGTAGTACCTCCCTGGGTGGTTGATGTCTACCAACCTACTACCACAGGACGGTAGTACCTCCCTGGGTGGTTGTCTACCAACCTACTACCACAGGACGGTAGTACCTCCATGGGTGGTTGATGTCTACCAACCTACTACCACAGGACGGTAGTACCTCCCTGGGTGGTTGATGTCTACCAACCTACTACCACAGGACGGTAGTACCTCCCTGGGTGGTTGTTGTCTACCAACCTACTACCACAGGACGGTAGTACCTCCCTGGGTGGTTGTTGTCTACCAACCTACTACCACAGGACGGTAGTACCTCCCTGGGTGGTTGCTGTCTACCAACCTACTACCACAGGACGGTAGTACCTCCCTGGGTGGTTGCTGTCTACCAACCTACTACCACAGGACGGTAGTACCTCCCTGGGTGGTTGCTGTCTACCAACCTACTACCACAGGACGGTAGTACCTCCCTGGGTGGTTGTTGTCTACCAACCTACTACCACAGGACGGTAGTACCTCCCTGGGTGGTTGCTGTCTACCAACCTACTACCACAGGACGGTAGTACCTCCCTGGGTGGTTGTTGTCTACCCTCCCTGGGTGGTTGCTGTCTAACCTACTACCACAGGACGGTAGTACCTCCCTGGGTGGTTGTGTCTACCAACCTACTACTACCACAGGACGGTATTACCTCCCTGGGTGGTTGTTGTCTACCAACCTACTACCACAGGACGGTAGTACCTCCCTGGGTGGTTGCTGTCTACCAACCTACTACCACAGGACGGTAGTACCTCCCTGGGTGGTTGTTGTCTACCAACCTACTACCACAGGACGGTAGTACCTCCCTGGGTGGTTGCTGTCTACCAACCTACTACCACAGGACGGTAGTACCTCCCTGGGTGGTTGCTGTCTACCAACCTACTACCACAGGACGGTAGTACCTCCCTGGGTGGTTGTTGTCTACCAACCTACTACCACAGGACGGTAGTACCTCCCTGGGTGGTTGTTGTCTACCAACCTACTACCACAGGACGGTAGTACCTCCCTGGGTGGTTGTTGTCTACCAACCTACTACCACAGGACGGTAGTACCTCCCTGGGTGGTTGTTGTCTACCAACCTACTACCACAGGACGGTAGTACCTCCCTGGGTGGTTGCTGTCTACCAACCTACTACCACAGGACGGTAGTACCTCCCTGGGTGGTTATTGTCTACCAACCTACTACCACAGGACGGTAGTACCTCCCTGGGTGGTTGTTGTCTACCAACCTACTACCACAGGACGGTAGTACCTCCCTGGGTGGTTGTTGTCTACCAACCTACTACCACAGGATGGTAGTACCTCCCTGGGTGGTTGCTGTCTACCAACCTACTACCACAGGACGGTAGTACCTCCCTGGGTGGATGCTGTCTACCAACCTACTACCACAGGACGGTAGTACCTCCCTGGGTGGTTGCTGTCTACCAACCTACTCCCACAGGACGGTAGTACCTCCCTGGGTGGTTGTCTACCAACCTACTACCACAGGACGGTAGTACCTCCCTGGGTGGTTGCTGTCTACCAACCTACTACCACAGGACGGTAGTACCTCCCTAGGTGGTTGTTGTCTACCAACCTACTACCACAGGACGGTAGTACCTCCCTGGGTGGTTGCTGTCTACCAACCTACTACCACAGGACGGTAGTACCTCCCTGGGTGGTTGCTGTCTACCAACCTACTACCACAGGACGGTAGTACCTCCCTGGGTGGTTGTCTACCAACCTACTACCACAGAACGGTAGTACCTCCCTGGGTGGTTGTTGTCTACCAACCTACTACCACAGGACGGTAGTACCTCCCTGGGTGGTTGCTGTCTACCATCCTACTACCACAGGACGGTAGTACCTCCCTGGGTGGTTGTTGTCTACCAACCTACTACCACAGGACGGTAGTACCTCCCTGGGTGGTTGCTGTCTACCAACCTACTACCACAGGACGGTAGTACCTCCCTGGGAGGTTGTTGTCTACCAACCTACTACCACAGGACGGTAGTACCTCCCTGGGTGGTTGTTGTCTACCAACCTACTACCACAGGACGGTAGTACCTCCCTGGGTGGTTGTTGTCTACCAACCTACTACCACAGGACGGTAGTACCTCCCTGGGTGGTTGTTGTCTACCAACCTACTACCACAGGACGGTAGTACCTCCCTGGGTGGTTGTTGTCTACCAACCTACTACCACAGGACGGTAGTACCTCCCTGGGTGGTTGTTGTCTACCAACCTACTACCACAGGACGGTAGTACCTCCCTGGGTGGTTGTTGTCTACCAACCTACTACCACAGGACGGTAGTACCTCCCTGGGTGATTGTTGTCTACCAACCTACTACCACAGGACTGTAGTACCTCCCTGGGTGGTTGCTGTCTACCAACCTACTACCACAGGACGGTAGTACCTCCCTGGGTGGTTGTTGTCTACCAACCTTCTACCACAGGACGGTAGTACCTCCCTGGGTGGTTGTCTACCAACCTACTACCATAGGACGGTAGTACCTCCCTGGGCGGTTGTCTACCAACCTACTACCACAGGACGGTAGTACCTCCCTGGGTGGTTGTCTACCAACCTACTACCACAGGACAGTAGTACCTCCCTGGGTGGTTGTTTTCTTCCAACCTACTACCACAGGACGGTAGTACTTCCCTGGGTGGCTGTTGTCTACAAACCTTCTACCACAGGACGGTAGTACCTCCCTGGTTGGTTCCTGTCTACCAACCTACTACCACAGGACGGTAGTACCTCCCTGGGTGGTTTTTGTCTACCAACCTATTACCACAGGACGGTAGTATCTCCCCGGGTGGTTGATGTCTACCAACCTACTACCACAGGACGGTAGTACCTCCCTGGGTGGTTGTCTACCAACCTACTACCACTGGACGGTAGTACCTCCCTGGGTGGTTGTTGTCTACCAACCTACGACCACAGGACGGTAGTACCTCCCTGGGTGGTTGTCTACCAACCTACTACCACAGGACGGTAGTACCTCCCTGGACGGTTGTCTACCAACCTACTACCACTGGACGGTAGTACCTCCCTGGGTGGTTGTTGTCTACCAACCTACTACCACAGGACGGTAGTGCCTCCCTGGGTGGTTGTTGTCTACCAACCTACTACCACAGGACGGTAGTACCTCCCTGGGTGGTTGCTGTCTACCAACCTACTGCCACAGGACGGTAGTACCTCCCTGGGCGGTTGCTGTCTACCAACCTACTACCACAGGATAGTAGTACCTCCCTGGGTGGTTGTTGTCTACCAACCTACTGCCACAGGACGGTAGTACCTCCCTGGGTGGTTGTTGTCTACCAACCTACTACTACAGGATGGTAGTACCTCCCTGGGTGGTTGTTGTCTACCAACCTACTAACACAGGATGGTAGTACCTCCCTTTGTGGTTGCTGTCTACCAACCTACTACCACAGGATGGTAGTACCTCCCTGGGTGGTTGCTGTACCAACCTACTACCATAGGACGGTAGTTCCTCCCTGGGTGGTTGCTGTCTACCAACCTACTACCACTGGACGGTAGTACCTCCCTGGGTGGTTGTTGTCTACCAACCTACTACCATAGGACGGTAGTTCCTCCCTGGGTGGTTGCTGTCTACCAACCTACTACCACAGGACGGTAGTACCTCCCTGTGTGGTTGTCTACCAACCTACTACCACAGGACGGTAGTACCTCCCTGGACGGTTGTCTACCAACCTACTACCACTGGACGGTAGTACCTCCCTGGGTGGTTGTTGTCTACCAACCTACTACCACAGGACGGTAGTGCCTCCCTGGGTGGTTGTTGTCTACCAACCTACTACCACAGGACGGTAGTACCTCCCTGGGTGGTTGCTGTCTACCAACCTACTACCACAGGACGGTAGTACCTCCCTGGGTGGTTGCTGTCTACCAACCTACTGCCACAGGACGGTAGTACCTCCCTGGGCGGTTGCTGTCTACCAACCTACTACCACAGGATAGTAGTACCTCCCTGGGTGGTTGTTGTCTACCAACCTACTGCCACAGGACGGTAGTACCTCCGTGGGTGGTTGTTGTCTACCACCCTACTACCACAGGATGGTAGTACCTCCCTGGGTGGTTGTTGTCTACCAACCTACTAACACAGGATGGTAGTACCTCCCTTTGTGGTTGCTGTCTACCAACCTACTACCACAGGATGGTAGTACCTCCCTGGGTGGTTGCTGTACCAACCTACTACCATTGGACGGTAGTTCCTCCCTGGGTGGTTGCTGTCTACCAACCTACTACCACAGGACGGTAGTGCCTCCCTGGGTGGTTGTTGTCTACCAACCTACTACCACAGGACGGTAGTACCTCCCTGGGTGGTTGTTGTCTACCAGCCTTCTACCACAGGACGGTAGTACCTCCCTGGGTGGTTGTTTTCTACCAACCTACTACCACTGGACGGTAGTACCTCCCTGGGTGGTTGTTTTCTACCAACCTACTACCACAGGACGGTAGTACCTCCCTGGGTGGTTGTTGTCTACCAACCTACTACCACAGGACGGTAGTACCTCCCTGGGTGGTTGTTGTCTACCAACCTACTACCGCAGGACGGTAGTACCTCCCTGGGTGGTTGTTGTCTACCAACCTACTACCACAGGACGGTAGTACCTCCCTGGGTGGTTGTTGTCTACCAACCTACTACCACAGGACGGTAGTACCTCCCTGGGTGGTTGTCTACCAACCTACTACCACAGGACGGTAGTACCTCCCTGGGTGGTTGTCTACCAACCTACTACCACAGGACGGTAGTACCTCCCTGGGCGGTTGTTGTCTACCAACCTACTACCACAGGACGGTAGTACCTCCCTGGGTGGTTATCTACCAACCTACTACCACAGGACAGTAGTACCTCCCTGGGTGGTTGTTGTCTTCCAACCTACTACCACAGGACGGTAGTACTTCCCTGGGTGGTTGTTGTCTACAAACCTACTACCACAGGACGGTAGTACCTCCCTGGTTGGTTCCTGTCTACCAACCTACTACCACAGGACGGTAGTACCTCCCTGGGTGGTTGTCTACCAACCTACTACCACAGGACAGTAGTACCTCCCTGGGTGGTTGTTGTCTTCCAACCTACTACCACAGGACGGTAGTACTACCCTGGGTAGTTGTTGTCTACAAACCTACTACTACAGGACGGTAGTACCTCCCTGGTTGGTTCCTGTCTACCAACCTACTACCACAGGACGGTAGTACCTCCCTGGGTGGTTGTTGTTTACCAACCTACTACCACAGGATGGTAGTACCTCCCTGGGTGGTTGCTGTCTACCAACCTACTACCACAGGATGGTAGTACCTCCCTGGGAGGTTGTCTACCAACCTACTACCACAGAACGGTAGTACCTCCCTGGGTGGTTGTCTACCAACCTACCACCACAGGACGGTAGTACCTCCCTGGGTGGTTGTTGTCTACCAACCTACTACCACAGGACGGTAGTACCTCCCTGGGTGTTTGTTGTCTACCAACCTACTACCACATGACGGTAGTACCTCCCTGGGTGGTTGTTGTCTACCAACCTACTACCACAGGACGGTAGTACATCCCTGGGTGGTTGTTGTCTACCAACCTACTGCCACAGGACGGTAGTACCTCCCTGGGTGGTTGTTGTCTACCAACCTACTACCAGAGGATGGTAGTACCTCCCTGGGTGGTTGCTGTCTACCAACCTACTACCACAGGACGGTAGTACCTC
This sequence comes from Cherax quadricarinatus, assembly GCF_038502225.1. Classification (NCBI taxonomy): domain Eukaryota; kingdom Metazoa; phylum Arthropoda; class Malacostraca; order Decapoda; family Parastacidae; genus Cherax; species Cherax quadricarinatus. The sequence continues at coordinate 7,284,708 of NC_091311.1, read as the reverse complement.
CCTGGGTGGTTGTTGTCTACCAACCTACTACCACAGGACGGTAGTATCTCCCTGGGTGGATGTTGTCTACCAACCTACTACCACAGGACGGTAGTACCTCCCTGGGTGGTTGTCTACCAACCTACTACCACTGGACGGTAGTACCTCCCTGGGTGGTTGTTATCTACCAACCTACTACCACAGGACGGTAGTACCTCCCTGGGTGGTTGTTGTCTACCAACCTACTACCACAGGACGGTAGTACCTCCCTGGGTGGTTGTTGTCTACGAACCTACTACCACAGGACGGTAGTACCTCCCTGGGTGGTTGCTGTCTACCAACCTTCTACCGCAGGATGGTAGTACCTCCCTGGGTGGTTGTCTACCAACCTACTACCACAGAACGGTAGTACCTCCTTGGGTGGTTGTTGTCTACCAACCTACTACCACAGGACGGTAGTACCTCCCTGGGTGGTTACTGTCTACCATCCTACTACCACAGGACGGTAGTACCTCCCTGGGTGGTTGTTGTCTACCAACCTACTACCACAGGACGGTAGTACCTCCCTGGGTGGTTGCTGTCTACCAACCTACTACCACAGGACGGTAGAACCTCCCTGGGTGGTTGTTGTCTACCAACCTACTACCACAGGACGGTAGTACCTCCCTGGATGGTTGTTGTCTACCAACCTACTACCACAGGACGGTAGTACCTCCCTGGGTGGTTGTTGTCTACCAACCTACTACCACAGGAGGGTAGTACCTCCCTGGGTGGTTGTTGTCTACCAACCTACTACCACAGGACGGTAGTACCTCCCTGGGTGGTTGTTGTCTACCAACCTACTACCACAGGACGGTAGTACCTCCCTGGGTGATTGTTGTCTACCAACCTACTACCACAGGACGGTAGTACCTCCCTGGGTGGTTGTTGTCTACCAACCTTCTACCACAGGACGGTAGTACCTCCCTGGGTGGTTATTGTCTACCAACCTACTACCACAGGACGGTAGTACCTCCCTGGGTGGTTGTTGTCTACCAACCTACTGCCACAGGACGGTAGTACCTCCCTGGGTGGTTGTTGTCTACCAACCTACTACCACAGGACGGGAGTACCTCCCTGGGTGGTTGTTGTCTACCAACCTACTACCACAGGACGGTAGTATCTCCCTGGGTGGTTGTTGTCTACCAACCTACTACCACAGGACGGTAGTACCTCCCTGGGTGGTTGTCTACCAACCTACTACCACTGGACGGTAGTACCTCCCTGCGTGGTTGTTGTCTACCAACCTACTACCACAGGAGGGTAGTACCTCCCTAGGTGGTTGTTGTCTACCAACCTACTACCACAGGACGGTAGTACCTCCCTGGGTGGTTGTTGTCTACCAACCTACTACCACAGGACGGTAGTACCTCCCTGGGTGGTTGCTGTCTACCAACCTTCTACCGCAGGATGGTAGTACCTCCCTGGGTGGTTGTCTACCAACCTACTACCACAGAACGGTAGTACCTCCCTGGGTGGTTGTTGTCTACCAACCTACTACCACAGGACGGTAGTACCTCCCTGGGTGGTTACTGTCTACCATCCTACTACCACAGGACGGTAGTACCTCCCTGGGTGGTTGTTGTCTACCAACCTACTACCACAGGACGGTAGTACCTCCCTGGGTGGTTGTTGTCTACCAACCTACTACCACAGGACGGTAGTACCTCCCTGGGTGGTTGTTGTCTACCAACCTACTACCGCAGGACGGTAGTACCTCCCTGGGTGGTTGTTGTCTACCAACCTACTACCACAGGACGGTAGTACCTCCCTGGGTGGTTGTTGTCTACCAACCTACTACCACAGGACGGTAGTACCTCCCTGGGTGGTTGTCTACCAACCTACTACCACAGGACGGTAGTACCTCCCTGGGTGGTTGTCTACCAACCTACTACCACAGGACGGTAGTACCTCCCTGGGCGGTTGTTGTCTACCAACCTACTACCACAGGACGGTAGTACCTCCCTGGGTGGTTATCTACCAACCTACTACCACAGGACAGTAGTACCTCCCTGGGTGGTTGTTGTCTTCCAACCTACTACCACAGGACGGTAGTACTTCCCTGGGTGGTTGTTGTCTACAAACCTACTACCACAGGACGGTAGTACCTCCCTGGTTGGTTCCTGTCTACCAACCTACTACCACAGGACGGTAGTACCTCCCTGGGTGGTTGTCTACCAACCTACTTCCACAGGACAGTAGTACCTCCCTGGGTGGTTGTTGTCTTCCAACCTACTACCACAGGACGGTAGTTCTACCCTGGGTAGTTGTTGTCTACAAACCTACTACTACAGGACGGTAGTACCTCCCTGGTTGGTTCCTGTCTACCAACCTACTACCACAGGACGGTAGTACCTCCCTGGGTGGTTGTTGTTTACCAACCTACTACCACAGGATGGTAGTACCTCCCTGGGTGGTTGCTGTCTACCAACCTACTACCACAGGATGGTAGTACCTCCCTGGGAGGTTGTCTACCAACCTACTACCACAGAACGGTAGTACCTCCCTGGGTGGTTGTCTACCAACCTACCACCACAGGACGGTAGTACCTCCCTGGGTGGTTGTTGTCTACCAACCTACTACCACAGGACGGTAGTACCTCCCTGGGTGTTTGTTGTCTACCAACCTACTACCACATGACGGTAGTACCTCCCTGGGTGGTTGTTGTCTACCAACCTACTACCACAGGACGGTAGTACATCCCTGGGTGGTTGTTGTCTACCAACCTACTGCCACAGGACGGTAGTACCTCCCTGGGTGGTTGTTGTCTACCAACCTACTACCAGAGGATGGTAGTACCTCCCTGGGTGGTTGCTGTCTACCAACCTACTACCACAGGACGGTAGTACCTCCCTGGGTGGTTGTTGTCTACCAACCTACTACCACAGGACGGTAGTATCTCCCTGGGTGGTTGTTGTCTACCAACCTACTACCACAGGACGGTAGTACCTCCCTGGGTGGTTGTCTACCAACCTACTACCACTGGACGGTAGTACCTCCCTGGGTGGTTGTTATCTACCAACCTACTACCACAGGACGGTAGTACCTCCCTGGGTGGTTGTTGTCTACCAACCTACTACCACAGGACGGTAGTACCTCCCTGGGTGGTTGTTGTCTACGAACCTACTACCACAGGACGGTAGTACCTCCCTGGGTGGTTGCTGTCTACCAACCTTCTACCGCAGGATGGTAGTACCTCCCTGGGTGGTTGTCTACCAACCTACTACCACAGAACGGTAGTACCTCCTTGGGTGGTTGTTGTCTACCAACCTACTACCACAGGACGGTAGTACCTCCCTGGGTGGTTACTGTCTACCATCCTACTACCACAGGACGGTAGTACCTCCCTGGGTGGTTGTTGTCTACCAACCTACTACCACAGGACGGTAGTACCTCCCTGGGTGGTTGCTGTCTACCAACCTACTACCACAGGACGGTAGAACCTCCCTGGGTGGTTGTTGTCTACCAACCTACTACCACAGGACGGTAGTACCTCCCTGGATGGTTGTTGTCTACCAACCTACTACCACAGGACGGTAGTACCTCCCTGGGTGGTTGTTGTCTACCAACCTACTACCACAGGAGGGTAGTACCTCCCTGGGTGGTTGTTGTCTACCAACCTACTACCACAGGACGGTAGTACCTCCCTGGGTGGTTGTTGTCTACCAACCTACTACCACAGGACGGTAGTACCTCCCTGGGTGATTGTTGTCTACCAACCTACTACCACAGGACGGTAGTACCTCCCTGGGTGGTTGTTGTCTACCAACCTACTACCACAGGACGGTAGTACCTCCCTGGGTGGTTATTGTCTACCAACCTACTACCACAGGACGGTAGTACCTCCCTGGGTGGTTGTTGTCTACCAACCTACTGCCACAGGACGGTAGTACCTCCCTGGGTGGTTGTTGTCTACCACCCTACTACCAGAGGATGGTAGTACCTCCCTGGGTGGTTGCTGTCTACCAACCTACTACCACAGGACGGGAGTACCTCCCTGGGTGGTTGTTGTCTACCAACCTACTACCACAGGACGGTAGTATCTCCCTGGGTGGTTGTTGTCTACCAACCTACTACCACAGGACGGTAGTACCTCCCTGGGTGGTTGTCTACCAACCTACTACCACTGGACGGTAGTACCTCCCTAGGTGGTTGTTGTCTACCAGCCTACTACCCTTGCTTCACACTGGTGTGACAAGAGGGTAGTACCTCCCTAGGTGGTTGTTGTCTACCAGCCTACTACCACAGGACGGTAGTACCTCCCTGGGTGGTTGTTGTCTACCAACCTACTACCACAGGGCGGTAGTACCTCCCTGGGTGGTTGCTGTCTACCAACCTTCTACCGCAGGATGGTAGTACCTCCCTGGGTGGTTGTCTACCAACCTACTACCACAGAACGGTAGTACCTCCCTGGGTGGTTGTTGTCTACCAACCTACTACCACAGGACGGTAGTACCTCCCTGGGTGGTTACTGTCTACCATCCTACTACCACAGGACGGTAGTACCTCCCTGGGTGGTTGTTGTCTACCAACCTACTACCACAGGACGGTAGTACCTCCCTGGGTGGTTGCTGTCTACCAACCTACTACCACAGGACGGTAGTACCTCCCTGGGTGGTTGTTGTCTACCAACCTACTACCACAGGACGGTAGTACCTCCCTGGGTGGTTGTTGTCTACCAACCTACTACCACAGGACGGTAGTACCTCCCTGGGTGGTTGTTGTCTACCAACCTACTACCACAGGACGGTAGTACCTCCCTGGGTGGTTGTTGTCTACCAACCTACTACCACAGGACGGTAGTACCTCCCTGGGTGGTTGTTGTCTACCAACCTACTACCACAGGACGGTAGTACCTCCCTGGGTGGTTGTTGTCTACCAACCTACTACCACAGGACGGTAGTACCTCCCTGGGTGATTGTTGTCTACCAACCTACTACCACAGGACTGTAGTACCTCCCTGGGTGGTTGCTGTCTACCAACCTACTACCACAGGACGGTAGTACCTCCCTGGGTGGTTGTTGTCTACCAACCTTCTACCACAGGACGGTAGTACCTCCCTGGGTGGTTGTCTACCAACCTACTACCATAGGACGGTAGTACCTCCCTGGGCGGTTGTCTACCAACCTACTACCACAGGACGGTAGTACCTCCCTGGGTGGTTGTCTACCAACCTACTACCACAGGACAGTAGTACCTCCCTGGGTGGTTGTTTTCTTGCAACCTACTACCACAGGACGGTAGTACTTCCCTGGGTGGCTGTTGTCTACAAACCTTCTACCACAGGACGGTAGTACCTCCCTGGTTGGTTCCTGTCTACCAACCTACTACCACAGGACGGTAGTACCTCCCTGGGTGGTTTTTGTCTACCAACCTATTACCACAGGACGGTAGTATCTCCCCGGGTGGTTGATGTCTACCAACCTACTACCACAGGACGGTAGTACCTCCCTGGGTGGTTGTCTACCAACCTACTACCACTGGACGGTAGTACCTCCCTGGGTGGTTGTTGTCTACCAACCTACTACCACAGGACGGTAGTACCTCCCTGGGTGGTTGTCTACCAACCTACTACCACAGGACGGTAGTACCTCCCTGGACGGTTGTCTACCAACCTACTACCACTGGACGGTAGTACCTCCCTGGGTGGTTGTTGTCTACCAACCTACTACCACAGGACGGTAGTGCCTCCCTGGGTGGTTGTTGTCTACCAACCTACTACCACAGGACGGTAGTACCTCCCTGGGTGGTTGCTGTCTACCAACCTACTGCCACAGGACGGTAGTACCTCCCTGGGCGGTTGCTGTCTACCAACCTACTACCACAGGATAGTAGTACCTCCCTGGGTGGTTGTTGTCTACCAACCTACTGCCACAGGACGGTATTACCTCCCTGGGTGGTTGTTGTCTACCAACCTACTACCACAGGATGGTAGTACCTCCCTGGGTGGTTGTTGTCTACCAACCTACTAACACAGGATGGTAGTACCTCTCTTTGTGGTTGCTGTCTACCAACCTACTACCACAGGATGGTAGTACCTCCCTGGGTGGTTGCTGTACCAACCTACTACCATAGGACGGTAGTTCCTCCCTGGGTGGTTGCTGTCTACCAACCTACTACCACTGGACGGTAGTACCTCCCTGGGTGGTTGTTGTCTACCAACCTACTACCATAGGACGGTAGTTCCTCCCTGGGTGGTTGCTGTCTACCAACCTACTACCACAGGACGGTAGTACCTCCCTGGGTGGTTGTCTACCAACCTACTACCACAGGACGGTAGTACCTCCCTGGACGGTTGTCTACCAACCTACTACCACTGGACGGTAGTACCTCCCTGGGTGGTTGTTGTCTACCAACCTACTACCACAGGACGGTAGTGCCTCCCTGGGTGGTTGTTGTCTACCAACCTACTACCACAGGACGGTAGTACCTCCCTGGGTGGTTGCTGTCTACCAACCTACTGCCACAGGACGGTAGTACCTCCCTGGGCGGTTGCTGTCTACCAACCTACTACCACAGGATAGTAGTACCTCCCTGGGTGGTTGTTGTCTACCAACCTACTGCCACAGGACGGTAGTACCTCCGTGGGTGGTTGTTGTCTACCAACCTACTACCACAGGATGGTAGTACCTCCCTGGGTGGTTGTTGTCTACCAACCTACTAACACAGGATGGTAGTACCTCCCTTTGTGGTTGCTGTCTACCAACCTACTACCACAGGATGGTAGTACCTCCCTGGGTGGTTGCTGTACCAACCTACTACCATAGGACGGTAGTTCCTCCCTGGGTGGTTGCTGTCTACCAACCTACTACCACAGGACGGTAGTTCCTCCCTGGGTGGTTGCTGTCTACCAACCTACTACCACAGGATAGTAGTACCTCCCTGGGTGGTTGTTGTCTACCAACCTACTGCCACAGGACGGTAGTACCTCCCTGGGTGGTTGTTGTCTACCAACCTACTACCACAGGATAGTAGTACCTCCCTGGGTGGTTGTTGTCTACCAACCTACTGCCACAGGACGGTAGTACCTCCCTGGGTGGTTGTTGTCTACCAACCTACTACCACAGGATGGTAGTACCTCCCTGGGTGGTACTAACAGGTGATATCAGAGTATACTGAACCACTGTGACAAAATCTGGGAAGAATTTAAGATACATTCGACAAGTTAAAATAAGAAAAATGGATAGAATTTAAGCTGTGTCTGACAGGTGCTTGACCATCTCACCCGCATCATCATAAATGGACGGTTGAGGTGTTGTACGTTGAGTGAGGGACACCACCGTCCCCAACACCAACCTCCCCTATCCCCGGACACCCATCCGAGATAAGGGGCTGGGGTATAGGTACACATAAATACAGTTACATAAATTATCATGGCAGCATATGTGTAGATTACCTAGGACACCCTAAGAAAAAAGTCCGACTAAGTGGCTTATTTCCAGTGGGGTCTTCGTATATTCTTGTTATTTAAACCTTAAAAGTTAAAACAGTTGAGTAAGTCAACTGTATAAAAAGTAGTTACAATAAAAGGAGATATACCAGAGACAAGGTAAACTGAATTATTTACATTAACATTAAAGAGGTCAGATCACAGTAATAGGTACATGTATGTGTATGTTAGCTATACATGAAATCACTCTCCTCCCTTTTTGTAGCTTCATTCATTAGGTACCTTTTAATTCTTCCTGAACTGGTTCATGCTATGACTGGCTTTGACATGTGCAGGCAGTTCATTCCATTCCTTTATTGTTGTACAATAAAAGGTGTTTGCAGCCTGACCACTTACTGTGGGTACTACAAATTTGTGTTCACATCCCCTAGTAATATATTTGTTTTGGCTCCCAGCCCTGACAAACTTGGCAGCAAGGTGTTCTGGACACTGCTTGTAGACTAATCTATATGGTATTGTATAAGAGGTAGACACAGTGTCCTGCGAGCCTCAGTAGGTAGACACTGTACCTGTCTGTAGAGAAAATTTAGTCTGGTATTCGCTTTCTTTACTACATAAGAACATAAGAAATAAGGAACACTGCAACGGGCCTACTGACCTATGTGAGGCAGGTCCATTCTCCCACCGGCTTAAGCCAATGCCTTGACTTAGTGAGGTCAGACACGTCACTGCACTTCATAAGACCAAGTAGCACAAGCTAGTCAGGTCTAACTCACACCCACCCACACCCGCTCATGTATTTATCCAACCTATTTTTAAAACTACACAACGTCTTAGCGTCAATGATGGCACTCGGGAGTTTGTTCCGCTCACCCACATTATAATTATAATAAAAAAGAAGCGCTAAACCAGCACTCATCCACAACTCTATTACCAAACCAGTACTTTCCTATATCCTTCCTGAATCTGAATTTTTCCATTTTAAAGCCATTGCTGCGAGTCCTATGTTAGATATTTTTAGCACGCTATTTACATCCCCTTTATTAATTCCTGTTTTCCATTTATACACCTCAATCATATCCCCTCTAATTTTACGCCTTTCTAGAGAGCGCAAGTTCAGGGCCCTCAGGCTATCCTCATAGGGAAGATTTCTGATACATGGGATTAACTTTGTCATCCTCCTTTGTACGTTTTCCAGAGCATTTATATCCATTCTGTAATACGGTGACCAGAACTGTGCAGTATAATCTAAATAATGCCTAATCAAAGATATATAAAGTTGAAGAACAACCTGAGGACTTCTACACTGTTCCTTATCAGTTCTCCCGACATACTCGGGTCAAAGGGGATTCGCAGATATTTCACTGAGAAAACTGAAGTGATGGGTTCCCCATTATACTGGACATTAAAATTATTTACTCTATTAAGTTTATTTTTTGTGCAAAATAGTATGGCTTCCGTTTTCCCGAGGTGTAACGATCATTTGCTGCAGGACTCTAGTTCTAGTGATAATACATTAACTATATATTGTGGGTCTTTACCTGGCGGTAACAGAGCACTGTTATCTGCATTCAACATATTACAACCCAGGAATTCAAAGGCCTGTTATCCTGGGTGTAGAGGGACCAAAATAAACACAGCAGAAAAAACTTTTGACTTACATTATCCTTCACCAAGCAAGAACAGAAGTATGTACACTATATACACTATGTACAACAATAGGTATTAGTGCACTCCACGGTAAGCAAGGCAGAATAGAAGCCACTAGAGAGCAGACCGTGCTTCAACCAGCTCTAGAATGGGAATGACAAGGGCAGACAGGTGAGTGGTACCCACAACACCTCTGTGATTGCCAAAACCATCTTCTCATTGGCTTGAACCTGGGTACTGATCGAACGACGGGGCCCCATCGTTCGACCCTAGTACTGGTTCGCTGGTTGGGGGAGATAGCCTTTCAATGAGGGTGTGTACATGCGCCAAATAAAGGTTATGTACTCTTTGCATGCCACGCAACAGAAGCTTACACCTCACATAACGTAGGAAGAGTAAGGGACCCAGAATACTACCTTGGGGAACCCCACATTAGTTGTATGGGGTGTGGTGAGGTATACCCATTATGGGACATGGATATTCAGGAGCTGCAGAGAAGGGTCTTACGTTATGTTTGGGGTTATGGGAGAGCTTGGTTGAGTAGGGAGGTTGTCATGACACATGTTCAACTTGGGGGTTTAGGTCTCTTGGCATTGGGGCCACGGGCGAAGGCCCTATATGTAAAGCAACGATTCCTTAGGGAGGGAGGGGAGAGGGGAGCCCAGGTGGGTCGGGTAATGGTAGATATACGCAAATGGTGGAGTGGCAGAGGATTAATCGAGTGTGAGGACATGTTGCATTTGTTGTTGAAGCTGAAAAATGTTCAAAGGATTAGGGCGGGGCAGATGGTGCAGATATGTTGTCATAGGGAAATTGTGCAGGGGGTGTCTGTATTTCCGCTGTATAATTAGGGGGAAATATGGGACGGTTTTTATAAACTTAAGTTGTCACCGAGGGTTCGTGAATTAATGTACAGATTCGTCATGAGAATTTTAGCATCAAAATCGGTTTTAAGTAGGATGGATTTGGTAAGGGAGGCGAATTGCTTTTGCGGTCTAGAAGAAACTGCGTTTCATGTGGTTTATTTTTGTGAAACATTGGAAGAAGTTCGTACGTGGTTGGGGAGGGTTTTAGGGTTTCTTAGTGGGGGAAGTATCTCAGCTCTACGAGCCTTAACCTTGGAAGTTAGCGGAGTGTCAAGGGAGGTAACAAGAGCAATACTGTACGTGGTGGCTGATTTCTTATATATCTCATGGGGTATGAGGGAAACCAAGGGAGCAGTTAGGGTTAAGGCAATTGCAGCGGGTATTTATAGAACATCTTGTAGGAATAGACTCCTTTACGGTGGGAGGTGGGGTACCGTTTTCCCTGCAAGCTATAGGAGTCTTACAGTACAGCTGTTACTGCAACTGAGAGGGGGGTAAGGCAGCGAGGGGTTGGACTCATCCCGTGATAGCACCCTAATGAGGCCTGGTCACAGACCGGGCCGCGGGGACGTTGACCCCCTGAACTCTGTCCAGGTAAACTCCAGGTAAGGTGTGTTCGGGACTTTATGGTGGAAGGCGGGAGTTAACGAGTTTCGTGTTTTGTAGTTGTGGTAAGTTATGTGCGCTTGAGAGTGTATGGATGTGGTGGCGTTGTGCGACTGAGATCTTCATTTGTTCTAAGTCTGGTCATTAAATCTAAACAAGACAGACATAACATAGTATTTTGGTATATGCTTTTCCTTTTGTGAAACTGGACCAGTTCCCGACTATGGCCGGGATTGCACCTCTTTGTTTGCTGATGTTGGTGGTGACGGTAAAGTCTGTTGGGTCTTTCTCAGGGCCCTTGTAGGTACTGGTTCTGTCATGTGTACAAAGATGTCATGCTAATATCTAGCACCAACAGTATAGTGATTAATTGCCTTTTTAGGGAATTATTATAAGCATTCTAATTGGTGTGTGAGAAAAATATTGTCTTTGCTTATCCTTTTGTAAAACGACCACCCGATGAGGTTTGTCGTTAATTTTTCTGACGGATGACACAGTGTTTCAGCTACCTAAGATTCTATCATGTTAAGTAGTTATCTCTAGGGGTTTCTACTATTATGTCACTACATGAAAGAGTAAACCTTATTGTTCTGGGAACGTAGAAGTTTGTCCTTTTTTGTCATCTTTGAACCTTTTTCAGGTTCATCGACCCGCACGCTTTTGCTGTGTATTATGTAGCTCTGTCACCAAGAGTTTATTACATGTAATTTTATCACTTATGAATGTACATAGGCTGATGCTGGTTAAATGAGAACTTTTAATCATTCTCACTTATTCCTTTTGAGTTGGACCACCTGGCAAGGGTGGAATAGGCGGGCGCCAAGGTCTTCCAAATTACAGTTATTTTGTCACATGAACATGTGGGTTCATAATTGATCTGGAAGGCAGGTAGCGGGATGGTTGGGGTAACGGGTGGTTCATCATAATGTATGTGCTCATACATTTTAATTTTATGAAATGGCTTATGTTAATTGCTAGGGGTGTACTGTTTTGGTTTGTTCTGCCTTTTTCTGCAACAACAACAACAACAACAACAACAACAACAACAACAACAACAACAACAACAACAACAACAACAACAACAACAATAAAAAAAAAGGCTATGAACGATTAAAATTAGCTTGATGGGGGCTTTTGTTTTATGTAAATTTTACACGTACATTGTAACATTGTCACATGGGTTCTATACCAGTAAGGTTTGCATACTGGAACATATAGACTGAGTTCAAAAGGTGTTAATGTACTCCTAATTAAAGTTTTCAGTGGATAGGGGATAAGGTAATCATGTGTATGATGTAAAGGGAAACAGTATCTCCACAGGGGAAGGGTGGGGCGAGTCGAAGTTATCCTAAATTCGCCCTTATGGCCCATACACATACGGGTGTTCATAATGACTGTACGTGGTAGTGTTAAGTTGACTTACAATTGATTCCATGTCATAATATATGTACTTACCTCATGGACTGTACAGTGAAAATTTCTGTATTACTCGTGGAGTTATTATGATTATCTGTACCTGATCTATTGTACATGAAATTTTTAAATAAAATATATAAAAAAATGGAGAATATTTTTTATTAAGATACTTAGCTAGACAGTATACTGCCTACTCTAGAATTACACTGAGTATACTAGCAGGCCTATAGTTGCTGACGTCAGATCTACTTTTTTGTTGAAGAGAGGAGTAACTCTGGCCTCCCTGAACTCCTCCGGAATGGTATTAGTGGTGATGGACAAGTTTACTATGTGAGTAATGGGGACTGGCAATTCAGAGGCACCACTTTTAGGAACTTAACCGGGATGTTATCTGGACCGGTTCTCTTTGCTGGGTTTAACTTAGATATTTTCGCACAAAGTCATAAGATACGCCTACTAGGTGGCAACTGTCTGGGGTGACGCCTTTATTACCGTAGTAAGTTTTAAACTTATTGGAGTCTGTGTTGAAGGTATTCGATGCAACCGGCAGTTTACTTGCTAATGTTGATGCAACAGTTGTGCACAATGAATTAAAAAAATGTCATTTTAGTTGTTTCGTGGTATACCTCGTTTTCGATATTTAGTACTATGTTAGATCTATCTACTGGTTTATGGCTATGCCCCAGTTGTTTTAGGTGTGCCAGAGCTTTCTAGAATTATTCTGGTACTCTTTGATTTTTGAGCAATAGGGCCGTGCCTTTGCTCCTTTTGTTAGCCTTGACACTCTGTTCCTTACCCTTTGGAATTCCTGTCTGTTTGCCTTAAATCATTTTAGCAACTGATCCCTGAATCTGATGTTATCTAACATCTCAGCGGTCATCCAGGGTTCAGTTCATCGTTTAATCCTAGCCTCTTTCACTGGTAAAGTATTATCAAGGATGGCAGTGAATGTTACTCAGGCATCAGTTACGTCCGGTCAACTTATCGCAGTTCATTTGAAACTGTGTAGCCTATTTACTGGTGTTTCTTTACTGTAGCTTCTATTTGGCCACATTTTTATTGTCCTGTATAGACCTAATGATTTTTCTAGTACAGTAAGTGATGAAATGATCACTAAGACCTGTGGTAGTGACGCCTGACTAATGTTCTCAGAGGAGTTACAAAGTATGTAGTCGAGTATGGTGGATGAGAACTGTGTGCTCCGGGTTTGTATATTAATTAGTTGATTGTAACTACTTAAACCTAGAAGTTGTTTATCCCTGTTACATAGCCCTTGACTGTTCTGTTGATAACAGATATTGAAGTCTCCCAGTATTATTGTCCAGCAGTTGTGCTCAAGTCCGAACAGGACTCTCGAAAAGTCTACCAAGAACTGATCATGGATGGAGGGGCGGTAACTAGTTCCTACTAAGATGGGTTTAGTCTTGGGCAGCAACACCTCGAACCATAGATTCTCCAGTTTATTATCATAAATATCGGGCCTAGGGTTATAAGCTAAGTCATTCCTTACATGAACACATACTCCACCACCGTGTCTACTTCTGTCCAAGTGATTATATCGTGACCTATTTTAATTTCGTCGTCAGTCACTGTATCATCTAACCAGGTTTCAGAGATGGATGTAACTGCCGCCTTAGTCTTGTTTGCTAGAATCCTAATTTCTGACATTTTGGGTAAAACTGACCTAGCATAGACATAAATGAAGTGAAGGTCTGCTCTCTTGAAACAGTCTTAATTGTCAATATATGGCAAGGGTTCATTGGTAGTAAAAACGTTAGATAAATCAGGTTGGCACTACTGAAGGGTAACGGAGCTAAAACGTATTTGTGACAAACAAACTTATGGGTTTATAGAAAGGAAGTTACAGAATACTAACGAAACGCAGTAATCAGCCCAGAGCATCATCCAGTCGATATCAACTGATCTATTGTCATGTGGAATCATTTTACCTAAGTGTTTGATACAACATCAAATTCAAGCTCTATGTAACATTGCAATATTATTCAGATTCACTAGGTGTCAACCTATACTATCATACGTCAGAGAATAATCCAGAAGTGCCAGCAAAGAAGGGACTCTAAAAAGATATCTGCATATTTACCTACTATTCACATATTTACCTATCCTGCTGCATGGCAGTTGCACTCTTTCTTAACACTAGGACAACGGAGGCGATAAGTCACTCTACCCGGCTTCCATAGGCTAACATAAGAAATTCACGTATATGATATTACATAAGTTCGAGACACATCAACTTGTGTAGCTGCACTTGCATGCAGGGCCTAAGGAGATCTACTAATACTATGGAATTCCCCATATACGGCACTGCCGAAGGTGGAACGCGATCTCCGGTGGGTGAAACGTGTGGAACAGTCTATCATAATCCACCCTCACAATGAACTCAGAGTAACAGAGTGCTAACATGAGCATAGTCTCCCTTTCACCCACCTAAGGAAATCATCCGCCAGGGTGGGCAGCAGCTCAGGTCATTGTACCTAAGAGTTTCATTATGGAAAGGAACATAATTGAATCGGCTCTCATCAAACATGATAGGAATGCTTTATATAATTCAAGTGATGGAATGTACAAACTCGAGAGTTATTTACTAGAGTCAGTTGTGTACAATCTTAAGGAAGGATGCTATGCAAAATCCCCCCGATTGTTCATTTTGTAACGGGTCCTTGTGCAGATTTTCTGATGTTAGACCAGCGCTCTCCGCAGCTTTCCTACACGTTTTCTTACCTTCTGCAGGTGTGTAGTGTTGTGTTACTTTCGTCAGGTGTGTAGTGTTGTCTTACCTTCTGCAGGTGTGTAGTGTTGTCTTACCTTCAGCAGATGTGTAAGTTTGTAGTGTTGTCTTACCTTCGGCAGGTGTGTGGTGTTGTCTTACCTCCGGCAGGTGTGTAGTGTTGTCTTACCTTCGCCACGTGTATAGTGTTGTCTTAGCTTCGGCAATTGTGTAGTGTTATCTTACCTTCGGCAGGTGTGTAGTGTTGTCTTACCTTCGCCACGTGTATAGTGTTGTCTTAGCTTCGGCAATTGTGTTGTCTTACCTTCTGCAGGTGTGTAGTGTGTCTTACCATCGGCAGGTGTATAGCGTTACCTTACCTTCGGCAGGTGTGTAGTCTTACCTTCGGCAAGTGTGTAGTGTTGCCTTACCTTCTGCAGGTTGTAGTGCTGCCTTACCATAGAGAGGCGTGTGGGGTTGTCTTACACATATGCAACAGGCTTTCTCAGTCGAATACTTTCAGTTAAACCTTCTGTAGAGAATACAGATGCGATCACATCTCGAGGCTGAGGGACTGACCTATCTTCACCTCTCCACTACTTTTGTTTCCAGTATTTGTTACTCTGTATTTCACTGAAGAAACGTGCAGGGCAGGCAAACCGGTTTTACAATAAAGACACCCAACAGTCGCACATGTGTCTTAGAGAGGCCTGTAGGGTTGTCTTACCTTATGGAGTTGTTCAGTGAGTGCACGACGATGCACGTGTGAGCGTCGTCAGCCTTTACAGCCTTTATATACGTCCTGTTGCGTGACGCTGCGTTTGTCCAGTAGTTCCAGTGGCTGCCGACCAGTGTACTCTTCTGTGGTCTACCTATATTGTCGTGCATAGCCAGCCAGTGTAGTCTTGTTTGGTTCAGCAGTTAGTCGTGAGAAATGAAGCAGTGTAACTTCTTGTATGGTCAAGCAGTGTAGTCTTCTATGGTTAACCAGTACTACATGGTCTAGCAGCAGTCTTGTATTTTCGAGTAGCGTAGTATTTTATGGTTTAATAGAGTAGCGTAGTATGGTTGAGAAGTGAAGTGTCGACCAATGTAACAGTGTTGTGGGTTTGGATCGACAGGCGGAGCTCTAGTGTGGCGTTGTCGACCACAGTAACAAATGCAAAATCGCCACATTTTTAAGATAAATATAATTACAAATCACATCGTGCCTTGAATCACACATATAATTTCAAGGTTTAAGGCATTATTTTGTTATTTAATAAGGAAGACCTTATTAAATCAGTAGTTTGGTATCTTTATGGTTGAAACGCTCCGCCTTCACAGTAGGCTTCTTCAGTCAAATCAAGAGGCATGTAGATAAATGGTTCAGAGAACCGAAAAGTTGATAATTAAGACACATGTGCAACACTTTGGTATCTTTATTGAGGAAACGTTTCACCACTCAGTGGCTTCATCAGTCCATACAAAGGAGAAAGATGAAGAACAGTAGGGTTTTGAGGTAATCAGTCCCTCAGTCTTGAGTCGATGTAATCAGTCCGTCAATCTAAATGAGGCCTTACCAATGATACATAGAGCTGCTTTAATTTTGGTAAAATTACCGACAATATGTTAGGTAAAAGGACACAAGTGCAACTAATGTGACATTTTATATATACCCTCTGTGTCCATGTATTGTTTGTAACGGCTTGACAAAGCTCCTGGAGAGGGAAACGTTACAAAAATAAAATGTCACATTAGCTGCACTTGTGTCCTTTCATCTAAGATATATAGAGCTGAAAAGTAACTTGAGGATTCCTGTTATTTATACTTCTGGATATGAATCCAATAATTTTATTATCTTCATTGCTAACACTGTTGTCTAGGTTTTAGATTACGTCTAACCAGAACTTCTAATTTAAAACTTTGCATTTACGTGTATCAAACTGCATCTACCACTTCTCTGGCCACTGCATCTGTCTTTTCAGATCTTCCTGGAGTGCTCTAGTGTCCTCGTCAGAATTAATCCGACGACCTGTTCTGATGTAGTCGGCAAACTTGCTTATTTCGCTATTCCCTCATCTATGTCGTTTATGTATATTGTGAATAACAAAGGGCCCAACGCTGACTTCTGCAGACATGTTAGTTAAGCAGCAAAGACTTGGTAAATCGAGTTATTCACTGGAAGCAAAAAAAATGTTACCGAGTGACAAAGAAAGTTATTTACTGTGAGGCATGAAGGTGAATTTATAGGAGTATAGTAGAGCAAAAATTTGCTGAGCATTAACAAGACATAAACAGTGAATATATTGTGCGTTACGATAGTTTACCATTAAAAAGAGAAACCATTCCATTAGTAATCGTTCACGTTTAGTGATGCATTTTCCGAGGTTTGCTGAGATTGGTATTGGTCTCTGGGGACGACTGCTACGCGAGGTTCGGTTTGCCCTCGCTGCCGTGCTTATTTACTCGACTGTATCTCTGGGGTGAAATAACGGCGAGACAGTTATGGACACCCAGGCGAGCGACTCGCGAAAACGCGCATACGAGAAGAGCGGGGAACGACGGGTCAGCTGGTAGTTCTCACTCTTTTTGTACTCACCTAATTGTGGTTGCACGGGTCGATTCATATCTTCTGGCTCCGCCTGTTCAATGATCGCTACTAGGTCCTCTGTCTACCTGCTCCATGAGCTTTATCGAACCTCGTCTTAAAACTGTGTATGGTACCTGTCTCCTCTAGTCCTTGATCTGTATTCCCTGGAACGCAGGCGAGAGAGGTACATGATAATATACACTTGGAAGGTCTTGGAGGGATTGGTACCAAACCTGCACACGAAAATCACTCCCTATGAAAGCAAAAGACTCGGCAGGAGATGCAACATTTCCCCGATGAAAAGCAGGGGCGCCACGGGTACATTGAGAGACAACATAATAGGTATCCGGGGCCTAAAACTGTTCAACTGGCTCTCAACATACATAAGGGGGATTACCAATAGACCCCTGGCTGTCTTTAAGAAGGCACTGGACAGGCACCTAAAGTCAGTGCCTGACCAACCGGGCTGTGGTTCGTACGTCAGCTTGCATGCGGCCAGCAGTAACAGCCTGGTTGATCACACCCTGATCCACCATGAGGCCTGGTCTCAGACCGAGCCGAGGGGGCGTTGACCCCCGAAACCCTCTCCAGGTAAACTCCAGGTAATTACATCACTTGCCAGACTGTTCCACTTCTTGACAACTCTATCACTGAAGAAATACTTCCTAACATCCCTTTGACTCATCTGAGTTTTCAGCTTCCAATTGTGACCCCTTGTTCCTGTGTCCCATCTCTGGAATATCCTGTCTCTGTCCACATTGTCAATTCCTCGCAGTAATGTATATCTCGTTATCATGTCTCCCCTAACCCTCCTGTCCTCCAGTGTCGTCAGGCCGATTTCCCTTCACCTTTCTTCGTAGAACATTCCCCTTAGTTCTGGAACTAACCTTGTCGCAAACCTTTGCACTTTCTCTAATTTCTTGATGTGCTTGACCAGGTGTGGGTTCCATACTGGTGCTTCATACTCCAGTATGGGCCTGACGTACACAGTGTACAGTGTCTTAAACGATTCCTTACTGAGGTGTCGGAAAGCTGCACTTAGGTTTGCCAGGCGCCCGTATGCTGCAGCAGATATCTAATTGATGTGCGCCTCAGGAGATGTGCTCGGTATTATACTCACCCCAAGATCCTTTTCCTCGAGTGAGGTTTGCAGTCTTTGGCCACCTAGACTATACTCTGTCCGCGGTCTTCTTTGCTCTTCCCCGATCATCACGACTTGGCATTTGGCGGGGTTAATTCGAGGAGTCAGTTGCTGGACCAGGCTTCCTGCCTGTTCAGGTCTCTTTGTAGTCCTGCCTGATCTTCATCCGATGTAAATCTCCTCATTAACTTCACATCATCTGCAAACAGGGACACTTCTGAGTCTATCCCTTTCATCATGTCATTCACATATACCAAAAACAACACTGGTCCTAGGACTGACCCTTGTCAAACTCCACTCATCACAGGCGCCTACTCTGACACCTCTTTACATGCCGTGACTCGTTGTTACCTCCCTGTCAGGTATTGTCTGTACCATTGCAGTGCCTTTCCTGTTATGCGTGCCTGATCCGCCAGCTTTTGCACTAATCTCTTGTGAAGAACTGTGTCGAAAGCCTTTTACACAAATAAAACGTACATAGGAGAGAGGATCTTATGACGACCTTTCGATCCGACTTTCTAAATGGTCCAAGACGGACTGAAACGTCGTTATAAGCTCCTCTCTCCTATGTGCGGGGTATTTGTGTATTGTTCCAGTCACTGTATTGTGCATTTTTGTTATTTATCGAATGCCTTCTTGCAGTCCAAGAAAATGCATTCAACTCACCGCTCACTCTCGTGTCTTACTTCCGTTACCTTATCATAAAACTCCAGTAGGTTTGTGAAACAGGGTTTCTCTTCACTGAAATCGTGCTGATTGTCGTTCATAAGCTTGTTCCTTTCTAGGTGCCCCACCACTCACCTCCTGTACTCGTGTACTCAGGCTACAGCTGGTGTTTGGGAGCACTTGTACACAGGTGATGTTTCTGAATAAGTGAACACAGGATACATCTGGTGTTTGGGAACACTTGTGCACGGCTGTTCCTGAACACTTGCACGCAGGTTACAGCTAGTGTTTGGAAACACTTGTGCACCGCTGGTGTTCCTGAACATGTGCACGCAAGCTACAGCTAAGGTTTGGGAACACTTGTGCACCGCTGGTGTTTCTGAATACGTGCACGATGGCTAGACATGAAGTTCCTTAGCACTTACACCCAAACAATCTTGATTTTCGTGTCCGTGATCACTGGGTCCGTGAACACGTACTCATAGACCACAGCTGGTGCTCGTGAACGTATACACGCAGCAAGTGAAGGTAATTACTGCTAACTTAAGATAACAGTCCATCTTGTTTCTGAAAACGACTTCCGGTTGTCTTTTTTATTATGCAGGTTCACCAGTATTATGTATATATATATATATATATATATATATATATATATATATATATATATATATATATATATATATATATATATATATATATATATATTATATATATATATATATATATATATATATATATATATATATATATATATATATATATATATATATATATACATACATACATATATATATATATATATATATATATATATATATATATATATATATATATATATATATATATATATATATATATATATATATATATATACATTGGGGTCTCTCAAGGCAGTGAAGCTGCAGCTCATGCGGCAAGGACCTACCAGAAGACCTACCAGAAGACAAGGCCGTAGTCAAACTTGATTTTAGAAATGCCTTTAATATGGTGAAGAGAGATGCTGTCTTGCCAGCTGTTCGGGATCGGTTCCCCAGTCTTTTCCCTTCATTTCAGCCGGCTACAGTAAACCCTCAATTCTTTTGTTTGGAGAACATGAAATTCTCTCATCAGAAGGTGTTCTGCAGGGTGACCCACTCGCTCCACTTCTCTTCTGCTTGGCAGTAAGAGAACTAACTTCCAGCCTATGCAGCGAGCTCAACATCTGGTACCTGGATGATGGCACTCTGGCAGGTACTGAAGAGTCCCTGGTAGGGGACCTACAACTGGTGAAAACACAGGGAGAAGACTTGGGACTCATCCTCAATCCCTCCAAGTGTGAAATCATCACGGCGAACCAGGAAATAATCAATGCTGTGCGAAGAATCCTCCCAGAAGTCTCTACTACCACTCCGTCCAACAGTACCCTCTGGGTCACCAGGCCATCGACACAGTCCTCAAGGACAAATTGAATGACCTGATGACAATGGAGGAGAGAATAAGCGATCTTGATGCCCATGATGCTCTATATCTCCTCACAAGGTGCTTTACTATTCCAAGACTCACTTACTTCCTGAGGTGTGCACCCTCTTTTGACAACCCAACACTCGACGAATATGACGCACACCTGAGGTCAACCTTTAAGAAGACACTGAACCTATCACTAGAGGATCAGCAATGGGATCAGGCAACCCTCCCAGTGCGACTGGGAGGTATAGGGGTGCGCAAAGCAACGCATGTTGCTTTACCTGCTTTTCTGTCTTCGTGTTTGGCTTCCAGTGCATTAGTCAAGAAGATTGTTCCCAAGCGCTTGAGAGACGTGGTAGGAGCTCAAGACCCCAGGTTTACTTAAGCAGCGATTCGGTGAGACACCCTTACAGATTCCTCCAGTAGACCAGCTCCTCCCAAAGAACACAAACAGTCAGACTGGGACAAACCGATCATGGAAAAAATCGTTAACACAATACTCTCCAACGCCTGAGGAAAGGACAAAGCTCGTCTCCTGGCAGTGAAGGCACCACACTCAGGAGATTTCCTGTTAGCTGTTCCCAATTCCT
Organism: Cherax quadricarinatus; assembly: GCF_038502225.1. Lineage (NCBI taxonomy): Eukaryota > Metazoa > Arthropoda > Malacostraca > Decapoda > Parastacidae > Cherax > Cherax quadricarinatus. Next base: position 7,263,622 of record NC_091311.1, on the reverse strand, counting down.
CCTTGGGCACTCAACTAGACCCACAGGCCATTTCGATTGGTGTTGCTCTTCGCCTAGCCGCCCCCATCCTCACCGAACATAGGTGTATTTGCGGCAGGGCGACAGCTGATCAGTTCGGACTTCATGGTCTCGTGTGCCACACAGCAGAAGGGAAGTATGCCAGGCATGAGGAGGTAAGTGACATCATAAAGAGAAGCCTCGCCACAGCCCGTTGCCCAGCTCAACGGGAACCCCAAGTGCACAGGTCTGACGGAAGTCAAAAGCGTCCTGATGGAGCCACTATGCTACCTTGGAAGAATGGAAAGCAGATTGCCTGGGACTACACCTGTGCCACCACATTGGCGGACACCTACTTGCCATACTCCGTAGTGGAATGGGGTGGAGCTGCCAGCCACAGGGAAACCCAGAAGATCCGCAAATATGAAGACCTTCCCCCTTGTTATAACTTCATCTAAGTAGGGTCGGAGACCCTCGGAGCATGGGGCAAGTGTGCTCTAAAGTTCCTCAAAGAGCTGAGTGAAAAGCTCATCATAGAAACCAAGGACCACAGGGCGACCAGCTTCCTCTTTCAGAGACTCAGTGTTTGCAATCCAGAGAGGAAATACCTGCAGCATTCTGGGCACGCGGCCCACTGCTGGGGAGTTGGACGAAGTATTCGAGATGTAGCTCTGAGTTACCTATGTTGTTTTACTTTCTATTGTATCTTTGTGAATGTTTTGTCAATGTATTTTATCTTCAAATAAAATATATATTAATTAAATATAGGGGGTGGTAGGAGAAAATTCTCAAACAATTTCAGGGAGAACCTTGAGCTTTCCCTGAAGCAAGTTCATTCTTTTCTCTGAGGATGAGGGGTCCCTAGGACAATATATATATATATATATATATATATATATATATATATATATATATATATATATATATATATATATATATATATATATATATAAAGATAGGTTAGGTCAGGTCAGGTTAGGTTAGGTTAGGTTAGGTTATGTTTGGTCAGGTTAGGTTAGGTTAGGTTAGGTTAGGTTAGGTTAGGTTAGGCTAGGTTAGGTTAGGTCAGGTTAGGGTAGGTTAGGTTAGATTAGGTTAGGTTAGGCTAGGTTAGGTTAGGTCAGGTTAGGTTAGGTTAGGTTAGGTTAGGTTAGGTTAGGTTAGGTTAGGTTAGGCTAGGTTAGGTTAGGTCAGGTTAGGTTAGGTTAGGTTAGGCTAGGTTAGGTTAGGTCAGGTTAGGTTAGGTTAGGTTAGGTTAGGTTAGGCTAGGTTAGGTTAGGTCAGGTTAGGTTAGGTCAGGTTAGGTTAGGTTAGGTTAGGTTACATTTTTAAACATCAAAATAAAGCTTTTGTCGTATTTTTTTTCATTTAAATATAACTTTCTCCAGTAAACAATCTACTTAATAACAACGAATTTATGTAAATGTAATTTTCTTTTTCCTTGTTATACAAAATTTCACCGTAAATTACTGATTTTTCCCGAACAGTAGATAACACTTAGAAATATCCAGCACTAGGAAGAATGAAGATTATGGTGAGGGGGATTACCTATAGACCCCTGGCTGTCTTCAAGACCCCCAGCTGTCTTCAAGCCCCTGGCTCTCTTCAAGCCCCTGGCTGTCTTCAAGACCCCTGGCTGTCTTCAAGACCCCTGGCTGTCTTCAAGACCCCCAGCTGTCTTCAAGCCCCTGGCTCTCTTCAAGCCCCTGGCTGTCTTCAAGACCCCTGGCTGTCTTCAAGACCCCTGGCTGTCTTCAAGACCCCTGGCTGTCTTCAAGGCCCCTGGCTGTCTTCAAGATCCCTGGCTGTCTTCAAGACCCTGGCTGTCTTCAAGACCCCTGACTGTCTTCAAGACCCCTGGCTGTCTTCAAGACCCCTGGCTGTCTTCAAGATCCCTGGCTGTCTTCAAGCCCCTGGCTGTCTTCAAGACCCCTGACTGTCTTCAAGACCACTGGCTGTCTTAAAGACCCCTGACTATCATCAAGACCCCTGGCTGTCTTCAAGACCCCCTGGCTGTCTTCAAGACCCCTGACTGTCTTCAAGACCCCTGCCTGTCTTCAAGACCCCTGGCTGTCTTCAAGACCCCTGACTGCCTTCAAGACCCCTGGCTGTCTTCAATACCCCTGACTGTCTTCAAGAACCCTGGCTGTCTTCAAGACCCTTGGCTGCCTTTAAGACCCTTCACTGTATTCAAGACCCCTGACTGTCTTCAAGACCCTTGATTGTATTCAAGACTCCTGACTGCATTCGAGACCCTTGATTGTCTTCGAGACCCCTGGCTGTCTTCAAGACCCTTGACTGTCTTCAAGATCCCTGGCTGTCTTCAAGACCCTTGACTGTCTTCAAGACCCCTTGCTATCTTCAAGACCCCTGATTATCATCAAAACTCCTGGCTGTCTTCAAGACTCCTGGCTGTCTTCAAGACCCCTGACTATCTTCAAGACCCCTGGCTGTCTTCAAAACCCTTGACTGTCTTCAAGACCCTTGACTGTCTTCGAGACCCCTGGCTGTCTTCAAGACCCTTCGCTGTGTTCAAGATCCTTGACTATTTTCAAGACCCCTGGCTGTCTTCGAGATCACTGGCTGTCTTCAAGACCCTTGACTGTTTTTAAGACCCCTGGCTGTCTTCAAGACCCTCGACTGTCTTCGAGATACAAGGCTGTCTTCAAGACCCTTGACTGTCTTCAAGACCCCCTGGCTGTCTTCAAGACCCCTGGCTGTCTCCAAGACCCTTGGCTGTCTTCAAGACCCTTGGCAGTCTTCAAGACCCTTGACTGTCTTCAAGACCCCTGGCTGTCTTCAAGACCCCCTGACTGCCTTCAAGACCCCTGCTTGTCTTCAAGACCCCTGGCTGTCTTCAACACCCCTGACTGTCTTCAAGAGCCCTGGCTGTCTTCAAGACCCCTGAATGTCTTCAAGACCCCTGGCTGTCTTCAAGACCCTTGGCTGTCTTTAAGACCCTTCACTGTATTCAAGACTCCTGGCAGTCTTCAAAACCCTTGATTGTATTCAAGACCACTGACTGCCTTCGAGACCCCTGATTGTCTTCGAGACCCTTGGCTATCTTCAAGACCCTTGACTGTCTTCAAGACCCCTGGGTGTCTTCAAGACCATTGACTGTCTTCAAGACCCCTGATTGTCATCAAAACCCCTGGCTGTCTTCAAGACCCCTGGCTGTCTTCAAGACCCCTGACTGTCTTCAAGACCCCTGGCTGTCTTCAAAACCCTTGACTGTCTTCAAGACCCTTGACTGTCTTCGAGACCCCTGGCTGTCTTCAAGACTCTTGGCTGTCTTCAAGACCCTTCACTGTTTTTAAAACCCCTGGCTGTTTTCAAGACCCTTGACTGTCTTCGAGATACCAGGCTGTCTTCAAGACCCTTAACTGTCTTCAAGACCCCCTGGCTGTCTTAAAGACCCCTGGCTGTCTCCAAGACCCTTGGCTGTCTTCAAGGCCCTTGACTGTATTCAAGACCCCTGACTGTCTTCAAGACCCTTGACTGTCTTCAAGACCCCTGGCTGTCTTCAAGACCCCTGACTGTCTTCAAAACCCCTGGCTGTCTTCAAGACCCCTGACTGTCTTCGAGACCCCTGGCTGTCTTCAAGACCCTTGACTGTCTTCAAGACCCCTGGCTGCCTTCAAGACCCTTGACTGTCTTCAAGACTCCTGGCTGTCTTCAAGACCCCTGACTGTCTTCAAGACCCCTGGCTGTCTTCAAGACCGCTGGCTGTCTTCAAGACCCCTGACTATCTTCAAGACCCCTGGCTGTCTTGAAGACCCATGACTGTCTCCAAGACCCCTGGCTGTCTTCAAGACCCTTGACTGTCTTCAAGACCCTTAGCTGTCTTCGAGACCCCTGAATGTCTTCGAGACCCCTGGCTTTATTCAAGACCCTTGACTGTCGTCAAGACCCCTGGCTTTCTTCAAGACCCCGGGCTTTGTTCAAGACCCTTGACTGTCTTCAAGACCCCTGGCTGTCTTCGAGATCCCTGGCTGTTTTCAAAACCCTTGACTGTCTTTAAGACCCCTGGCTGTCTTCAAGACCCTTGACTTTCTTCGAGATCCCTGGCTGTCTTCAAGACACTTGACTGCCTTCAAGACCCCTGACTGTCTTCAAGACCTCTGGCTGTCTTCAAAAAACCCCTGACTGTCTTCAAGACCCCTGGATCTCTTTAAGACCCTTGACTGTCTTCAAGACCCCTGGCTGTCTTCAAGACCTCTAGCTGTTTTCAAAAAACCCTGACTGTCTTCAAGACCCCTGGCTGTCTTCAAGACCCTTGACTGTCTTCAAGACCCTTGACTGTCTTCAAGACACTTGACTGTCTTCAAGACCCCTGGCTGTCTTCAAGACCTCTGGCTGTCTTCAAAAAACCCCTGACTGTCTTCAAGACCCCTGGCTGTCTTTAAGACCCTTGACTGTCTTCAAGACCCCTGGCTGTCTTCAAGACCTCTGGCTGTTTTCAAAAACCCCTGACTGTGTTCAAGACCCCTGGCTGTCTTCAAGACACTTGACTGTCTTCAAGACCATTGACTGTCTTCAAGACCGCTGACTGTCTTTAAGACCCCTGGCTGTCTTCAAGACCCCTGGCTGTCTTCAAGACCCTTGACTGTCTTCAAGACCCTTGACTGTCTTCAAGACGCTTGACTGTCTTCAAGATCCCTGGCTGTCTTCAAGACCCCTGGCTGTCTTCAAGACCCCTGGCTGTCTTCAAGACCCCTTGGCTGTCTTCAAGACCCTTGGCTGTCTTCAAGACCATTGGCTGTCTTCAAGAACACTCGCTGTCTTCAAGACCCTTAACTGTCTTCAAGACCCTTGACTGTCTTCAAGACCCCTGGCTGCCTTCAAGACCCCTGGCTGTCTTCCAGACTCTTGACTGTCTTCAAGACACCTGGCTGCCTTCAAGACACTTGACTGTCTTCAAGACCCTTGACTGTCTTCAAGACCCCTGGCTATCTTCAAAGCCCCTGGCTGTCTTCAAGACGCCTGGCTGTCTTCAAGGCCCCCTGGCTGTCTTCAAGATCATTGACTGTCTTCAAGACCCTTGACTGTCTTCAAGACGCCTGGCTGTCTTCAAGACCCCCTGGCTGTCTTCAAGATCATTGACTGTCTTCAAGACCCTTGACTGTCTTCAAGACCCCTGGCTTTCTTCAAGACCCCGGGCTTTGTTCAAGACCCTTGACTGTCTTCAAGACCCCTGGCTGTCTTCGAGATCCCTGGTTGTTTTCAAAACACTTGACTGTCTTTAAGACCCCTGGCTGTCTTCAAGACCCTTGACTTTCTTCGAGATCCCTGGCTGTCTTCAAGACACTTGACTATCTTCAAGACCCCTGACTGTCTTCAAGACCTCTGGCTGTCTTCAAAAAACCCCTGACTGTCTTCAAGACCCCTGGCTGTCTTTAAGACCCTTGACTGTCTTCAAGACCCCTGACTGTCTTCAAGACCTCTGGCTGTTTTCAAAAACCCCTGACTGTCTTCAAGACCCCTGGCTGTCTTCAAGACCCTTGACTGTCTTCAAGACCCTTGACTGTCTTCAAGACGCTTGACTGTCTTCAAGATCCCTGGCTGTCTTCAAGACCCCTGGCTGTCTTCAAGACCCCTGGCTGTCTTCAAGACCCCTTGGCTGTCTTCAAGACCCTTGGCTGTCTTCAAGACCATTGGCTGTCTTCAAGAACCTCGCTGTCTTCAAGACCCTTAACTGTCTTCAAGACCCTTGACTGTCTTCAAGACCCCTGGCTGCCTTCAAGAACCCTGGCTGTCTTCCAGACTCTTGACTGTCTTCAAGACACCTGGCTGCCTTCAAGACACTTGACTGTCTTCAAGACCCTTGACTGTCTTCAAGACCCCTGGCTATCTTCAAAGCCCCTGGCTGTCTTCAAGACGCCTGGCTGTCTTCAAGGCCCCCTGGCTGTCTTCAAGATCATTGACTGTCTTCAAGACCCTTGACTGTCTTCAAGACGCCTGGCTGTCTTCAAGACCCCCTGGCTGTCTTCAAGATCATTGACTGTCTTCAAGACCCTTGACTGTCTTCAAGACCCCTGGCTTTCTTCAAGACCCCGGGCTTTGTTCAAGACCCTTGACTGTCTTCAAGACCCCTGGCTGTCTTCGAGATCCCTGGCTGTTTTCAAAACACTTGACTGTCTTTAAGACCCCTGGCTGTCTTCAAAACCCTTGACTTTCTTCGAGATCCCTGGCTGTCTTCAAGACGCTCGACTATCTTCAAGACCCCTGACTGTCTTCAAGACCCCTGGCTGTCTTTAAGACCCTTGACTGTCTTCAAGACCCCTGACTGTCTTCAAGACCTCTGGCTGTTTTCAAAAACCCCTGACTGTCTTCAAGACCCCTGGCTGTCTTCAAGACCCTTGACTGTCTTCAAGACCCTTGACTGTCTTCAAGACGCTTGACTGTCTTCAAGACCCCTGGCTGTCTTCAAGACCTCTGGCTGTCTTCAAAAAACCCCTGACTGTCTTCAAGACCCCTGGCTGTCTTTAAGACCCTTGACTGTCTTCAAGACCCCTGGCTGTCTTCAAGACCTCTGGCTGTTTTCAAATTCCTTGACTGTCTTCAAGACCCCTGGCTGTCTTCAAGACCCTTGACTGTCTTCAAGACCATTGACTGTCTTCAAGACCGCTGACTGTCTTTAAGACCCCTGGCTGTCTTCAAGACCCTTGACTGTCTTCAGGACCCCTGGCTGTCTTCAAGACCCTTGACTGTCTTCAAGACCCCTGGCTGTCTTCAAGATCTCTGGCTGTTTTCAAAACCCCCTGACTGTCTTCAAGACCCCTGGCTGTCTTCAAGACCCTTGACTGTCTTCAAGACCCTTGACTGTCTTCAAGACGCTTGACTGTCTTCAAGACCCCTGGCTGTCTTCAAGACCCCTGGCTGTCTTCAAGACCCCTGGCTGTCTTCAAGACCCCTTGGCTGTCTTCAAGACCCTTGGCTGTCTTCAAGACCATTGGCTGTCTTCAAGAACCCTCGCTGTCTTCAAGACCCTTAACTGTCTTCAAGACCCTTGACTGTCTTCAAGACCCCTGGCTGCCTTCAAGACCCCTGGCTGTCTTCCAGACTCTTGACTGTCTTCAAGACACCTGGCTGCCTTCAAGACACTTGACTGTCTTCAAGACCCTTGATTGTCTTCAAGACCCCTGGCTATCTTCAAAGCCCCTGGCTGTCTTCAAGACGCCTGGCTGTCTTCAAGACCCCCTGGCTGTCTTCAAGATCATTGACTGTCTTCAAGACCCTTGACTGTCTTCAAGACCCCTGGCTGTCTTCAAGACCCCTGGCTGCCTTCAAAACCCCTGGCTGTCTTCAAAACCCCTGGCTGTCTTCAAGACCCCTGGCTGTCTTCAAGACCCCTGGCTGCCTTCAAGACCCCTGGCTGTCTTCCAGACTCTTGACTGTCTTCAAGATCCCTGGCTGTCTTCAAGACCCCTGGCTGCCTTCAAAACCCTTGGCTGTCTTCAAAACCCTTGACTGTCTTCAAGACCCTTGACTGTCTTCAAAACCCCTGGCTGTCTTCAAAACCCCTGGCTGTCTTCAAAACCCCTGGCTGTCTTCAAAACCCCTGGCTACCTTCAAAAACCCCTGGCTGTCTTCAAAAACCCCTGGCTGTCTTCAAAAACCCCTGGCTGTCTTCAAGACCCCTGGCTGTATTCAAAACCCTTGGCTACCTTCAAAAACCTCTGGCTGTCTTCAAAAACCCCTGGCTGTCTTCAAAAACCCCTGGCTGTCTTCAAAAACCCCTGGCTGTCTTCAAGACCCCTGGCTGTATTCAAGACCCCTGGCTGTATTCAAGAGGGAGCTTTACAGCCACCTGACAAGTCGGGTTGTTGGTCGTACATCGGCTTGCGTGCAGCCAGCAGTAAGAGGCTCGTTGATCAGGCCCTGATCTACTGCAATGCATGATTATGGACCGGGCAGCGGGGGCGTTGACCCCCGGAACACCCTCCAGGAATAGATGTCTCGGACTGATTTAGACCATAAACAACGTTGTTATTTTTAACATTAAAATGTTTGCGGATTTTTAACCAAGGAAAATTTGTACAATGATAACAATTTCTCACCGATATTGTGAGATGATCATTTTTTTTATCCATTGATTTAGAAATCTTTTCCATTCATAATTGTGTTTGGTGGAATAGGTATGAATTATCATGTGAAGTCTCCAACATTAAGTGGCTTGTGTACTGTATATTCCAGCCCGTCCTCATGACCACACAGCAACATGGTATATTCCAGCCCGTCCTCCTAACCACACACAGTAACATGGTATATTCCAGCTCGTCCTCCTAACCACACACAGCAACTTGGTATAATCCAGCCCGTCCTCCTAACCACACACAGCAACATGGTATATTCCAGCTCGTCCTCCTAACCACACACAGCAACATGGTATATTCCAGCCCGTCCTCCTAACCACACACAGCAACATGGTATATTCCAGCCCGTCCTCCTAACCACACACAGTAACATGGTATATTCCAGCCCGTCCTCCTAACCACACACAGTAACATGGTATATTCCAGCCCGTCCTCCTAACCACACACAGCAACATGGTATATTCCAGCCCGTCCTCCTAACCACACACAGCAACATTGTATATTCCAGCCCGTCCTCCTAACCACACACAGCAACATGGTATATTCCAGCCCGTCCTCCTAACCACACACAGTAACATGGTATATTCCAGCCCGTCCTCCTAACCACACACAGCAACATAGTAAATTCCAGCCCGTCCTCCTAACCACACACAGCAACTTGGTATATTCCAGCCCGTCCTCCTAACCACACACAGCAACATGGTATATTCCAGCCCGTCCTCCTAACCACACACAGTAACATGGTATATTCCAGCCCGTCCTCCTAACCACACACAGCAACATGGTAAATTCCAGCCCGTCCTCCTAACCACACACAGCAACATGGTATATTCCAGCCCGTCCTCCTAACCACACACAGCAACATGGTATATTCCAGCCCGTCCACCTAACCACACACAGGAACATGCTATAATCCAGCTCGTCCTCCTAACCACACACAGCAACATGGTAAATTCCAGCCCGTCCTCCTAACCACACACAGAAACATGGTATATTCCAGCCCGTCCTCCTAACCACACACAGCAACATGGTATATTCCAGCCCGTCCTCCTAACCACACACAGCAACATGGTATATTCCAGCCCGTCCTCCTAACCACACACAGCAACATGGTATATTCCAGCCCGTCCTCCTAACCACACACAGGAACATGGTATAATCCAGCTCGTCCTCCTAACCACACACAGCAACATGGTATATTCCAGCCCGTCCTCCTAACCACACACAGCAACATGGTATAATCCAGCTCGTCCTCCTAACCACACACAGAAACATGGTATATTCCAGCTCGTCCTCCTAACCACACACAGAAACATGGTATAATCCAGCTCGTCCTCCTAACCACACACAGCAACATGGTATAATCCAGCCCGTCCTCCTAACCACACACAGAAACATGGTATAATCCAGCCCGTCCTCCTAACCACAAACAGAAACATGGTATATTCCAGCTCGTCCTCCTAACCACACACAGAAACATGGTATATTCCAGCTCGTCCTCCTAACCACACACAGCAACATGTTATAATCCAGCCCGTCCTCCTAACCACACACAGAAACATGGTATAATCCAGCTCGTCCTCCTAACCACACACAGCAACATGGTATAATCCAGCCCGTCCTCCTAACCACACACAGCAACATGGTATATTCCAGCCCGTCCTCCTAACGACACACAGCAACATGGTATATTCCAGCCCGTCCTCCTAACCACACACAGCAACATGGTATATTCCAGCCCGTCCTCCTAACCACACACAGTAAAATGGTATATTCCAGCCCGTCCTCCTAACCATACACAGCAACATGGTATATTCCAGCCCGTCCTCCTAACCACACACAGCAACATGGTATATTCCAGCCCGTCATCCTAACCACACACAGCAACATGGTATAATCCAGCTCGTCCTCCTAACCACACACAGCAACATGGTATAATCCAGCTCGTCCTCCTAACCACACACAGCAACATGGTATATTCCAGCCCGTCCTCCTAACCACACACAGCAACATGGTATATTCCAGCCCGTCATCCTAACCACACACAGCAACATGGTATAATCCAGCTCGTCCTCCTAACCACACACAGCAACATGGTATAATCCAGCTCGTCCTCCTAACCACACACAGCAACATGGTATATTCCAGCCCGTCCTCCTAACCACACACAGCAACATGGTATAATCCAGCTCGTCCTCCTAACCACACACAGCAACATGGTATATTTCAGCTCGTCCTCCTAACCACACACAGCAACATGGTATATTCCAGCTCGTCCTCCTAACCACACACAGCAACATGGTATATTCCAGCCCGTCCTCCTAACCACACACAGCAACATGGTATATTCCAGCTCGTCCTCCTAACCACTCACAGCAACATGGTATATTCCAGCCCGTCCTCCTAACCACACACAGCAACATGGTATAATCCAGCTCGTCCTCCTAACCACACACAGCAACATGGTATATTCCAGCTCGTCCTCCTAACCACACACAGCAACATGGTATATTCCAGCTCGTCCTCCTAACGACACACAGCAGCATGGTATATTCCAGCCCGTCCTCCTAACCACACACAGCAATATGGTATAATCTAGCTCGTCCTCCTAACCACACACAGCAACATGGTATATTCCAGCCCGTCCTCCTAACCACACACAGCAACATGGTATAATCCAGCTCGTCCTCCTAACCACACACAGCAACATGGTATATTCCAGCCCGTCCTCCTAACTACACACAGCAACATGGTATATTCCAGCTCGTCCTCCTAACCACACACAGCAACATGGTATATTCCAGCTCGTCCTCCTAATCACACACAGCAACGTGGTATAATCCAGCTCGTCCTCCTAACCACACACAGCAACATGGTGTATTCCAGCTCGTCCTCCTAACCACACACAGCAACATGGTACATTCCAGCTCGTCCTCCTAACCACACACAGCAACATGGTATATTCCAGCTCGCCCTCCTAACCACACACAGCAACATGGTATATTCCAGCTCGTCCTCCTAACCACACACAGCAACATAGTATAATCCAGCTCGTCCTCCTAACCACACACTGCAACATGGTATATTCCAGCTCGTCCTCCTAACCACACACAGCAACATGGTATATTCCAGCTCGTCCTCCTAACCCCACACAGCAACATGGTATATTCCAGCCCGTCCTCCTAACCACACACAGCAACATGGTATATTCCAGCTCGTCCTCCTAACCACACACAGCAACATAGTATAATCCAGCTCGTCCTCCTAACCACACACAGCAACATGGTATAATCCAGCTCGTCCTCCTAACCACACACAGCAACATGGTATATTCCAGCTCGTCCTCCTAACCACACACAGCAACATGGTATATTCCAGCTCGTCCTCCTAACCACACACAACAACATGGTATATTCCAGCTCGTCCTCCTAACCACACACAGCAACATGGTATAATCCAGCTCGTCCTCCTAACCACACACAGCAACATGGTATAATCCAGCTCGTCCTCCTAACCACACACAGCAACATGGCGCTGTTGTAAATAACAGTCAAATAGGTGACTGTAGAAGGTAACCAGAAGAGTTGAAATGTGACATAGTTTTACGAGCAGGGAGCAATGGCACTTCGTTTTCTGGTCGCATGACAGACTGTTTCAGCATTTTTTTCTTATATTGTAAGTTAACCTAACCTAACCTATATTGGCCCTATAGGAAAAAAAAAACAATGCCGTGCCTGGAGCAATACCTCCACCACTACTGTCTCCACTTCCTTCTTGCCTCCTGTGTTTGTCCCGTCTCTGTCATCTCGTATCTATACTGGCTACCTTTCTTTCTTTCGTGTGTGTGTGTGTGTGTGTGTGTGTGTGTGTGTGTGTGTGTGTGTGTGTGTGTGTGTGTGTGTGTGTGTGTGTGTGTGTGTGTGTGTGTGTGTGGCTCAGTGCCCGTGGCTCAGCCCGTAGAGTCCTCAGCTCACACACTGAGGGACCAACAATCGATCCTCCCATGGGTGGAAACGTTGGACATGTTTCCCTACACCTGCTGTCCCTGTTCACCTAGCAGTAAGTAGGCACCTGAGTTTTATTCACCTGCTGCCCCTGTTCACCTAGCAGTAAGTAGGTACATGAGTGTTAGTCACCTGCTCTCCCTGTTCACCTAGCAGTAAGTAGGTACTTGGGTGTTAGTCATATTACACCCACTGTCTCTGTTCATCTAGCAGTAAGTAGGTACTTGGGTGTTAGTCACATTACAACTACTCACCCTGTTCACCTAGCAGTAAGTAGGTACCTGGGTGTTAGTCACATTACGCCTACTGTCACTGTTCACTTAGTAGTAAGCAGGTACCTTGGTGATAGTCACATTAAACATAGTGTCCTTGTTCGTCTAGCAGTAAGTAGGTACCTGGTTGTTAGTCACATTACACCTGCTGTCCCTGTTCACCTAGCAGTAAGTAGGTACATGAGTGTTAGTCACCTGCTGTCCCTGTTCACCTAGCAGTAAGTAGTTACATGAGTGTTAGTCACCTGCTATTCCTCTTCACCTAGCAGTAAGTAGGTACCTGGGTGTTAGTCACATTACACCTACTATCCCTGTTCATCTAGCAGTAAGTAGGTACCTGGGTGTTAGTCACATTACACCTACTGTCCCTGTTCACCTAGCAGTAAGAAGGTAACAAGGTGTTAGTCACCTTACACCTGCTGTCCCTGTTCACCTAGCAGTAAGTAGCTGCTAAATCGACTCTTATGAGTCTCAAATGGGGAGATACGGTATTATAATAACGAAAATAATCTCTATTTCAGTAAGTATATGATATAACTTGTACAGACCATAGCTGACATACTAGATAGAAAGTCCCTGGTTATGTGGAGCATTACTAGCATATTACGTTAATTTTGTCCTCCAGGCTGCCACCCACAACATTCGACTAGCACTTAAGGTACCTACTTACTGCTATGTGAACAGGGACAGCAGGTGTAAGGTGACTAACACTCAGGTACCTACTTACCGCTAGGTGAACAGGGACAGCAGGTGTAAGGTGACTAACACTCAGGTACCTACTTACCGCTAGGTGAACAGGTGCATTAGATGTAAGGTGACAGTATCCGCGTACCTACTTACTGCTAGATGAACGGGCAGCAGGTGTAAGGTGACTAATACCCAAGTACCTGCTTCTAAGTGAACAGTGACAACAGGTGTAAGGCAACATGCCCATCGTTTCACCCGTACCGGGGATCGACACCGGACCCTTAGTGTTTGAGCTGACGGTACTACCAAACAAGACAGTCCCCGGCGAAACGTGGATTTTATTGGGTTATTCTGGGTGACTAACCCTCTGGGTTAGAAATTCAAACAAGCCCTTATGTATGGTGTCCCGTGGCTTGGTTAGCAACGCTCTTGCCTCACACACTTAGTGTCCGAGGTTCGATCCCCGACACGGGTGGAAATGCTGGGCACATTACCTTACACCTGCTGTCCCTGTTCACCTAGCAGTAAGTAGGTCCCTGGGTGTTAGTCGACAGGTGTGGGTGGCATCCTGGGGAGCAAGATTGAAGGATCACAATAGAAATAAGACGGATGACGCACTGACTTTCTTAGGTTGTGCTCAAAAGTCCATTCCGTACCCTGGGTGGCTAACACTCGCTGCCCTGGGTTACCCTGGGTGGCTAAAACTCGCTGCCCTGGGTTACCCTGGGTGGCTAACACTCGCTGCCCTGGGTTACCCTGGGTGGCTAACACTCGCTGCCCTGGGTTACCCTGGGTGGCTAACACTCGCTGCCCTGGGTTACCCTGGGTGGCTAACACTCGCTGCCCTGGGTTACCCTGGGTGGCTAACACTCGCTGCCCTGGGTTACCCTGGGTGGCTAACACTCGCTACCCTGGGTTACCCTGGGTGGCTAACACTCGCTGCCCTGGGTTACCCTGGGTGGCTAACACTCGCTGCCCTGGGTTACCCTGGGTGGCTAACACTCGCTGCCCTGGGTTACCCTGGGTGGCTAACACTCGCTGCCCTGGGTTACCCTGGGTGGCTAACACTCGCTGCCCTGGGTTACCCTGGGTGGCTAACACTCGCTGCCCTGGGTTACCCTGGGTGGCTAACACTCGCTGCCCTGGGTTACCCTGGGTGGCTAACACTCGCTGCCCTGGGTTACCCTGGGTGGCTAACACTCGCTGCCCTGGATTACCCTGGGTGGCTAACACTCGCTGCCCTGGGTTACCCTGGGTGGCTAACACTCGCTGCCCTGGGTTACCCTGGGTGGCTAACACTCGCTGCCCTGGGTTACCCTGGGTGGCTAACACTCGCTGCCCTGGGTTACCCTGGGTGGCTAACACTCGCTGCCCTGGGTTACCCTGGGTGGCTAACACTCGCTGCCCTGGGTTACCCTGGGTGGCTAACACTCGCTGCCCTGGGTTACCCTGGGTGGCTAACACTCGCTGCCCTGGATTACCCTGGGTGGCTAACACTCGCTGCCCTGGGTTACCCTGGGTGGCTAACACTCGCTGCCCTGGGTTACCCTGGGTGGCTAACACTCGCTGCCCTGGGTTACCCTGGGTGGCTAACACTCGCTGCCCTGGGTTACCCTGGGTGGCTAACACTCGCTGCCCTGGGTTACCCTGGGTGGCTAACACTCGCTGCCCTGGGTTACCCTGGGTGGCTAACACTCGCTGCCCTGGGTTACCCTGGGTGGCTAACACTCGCTGCCCTGGGTTACCCTGGGTGGCTAACACTCGCTACCCTGGGTTACCCTGGGTGGCTAACACTCGCTGCCCTGGGTTACCCTGGGTGGCTAACACTCGCTGCCCTGGGTTACCCTGGGTGGCCAACACTCGCTACCCTGGGTTACCCTGGGTGGCTAACACTCGCTTCCCTGGGTTACCCTGGGTGGCTAACACTCGCTGCCCTGGGTTACCCTGGGTGGCTAACACTCGCTGCCCTGGGTTACCCTGGGTGGCTAACACTCGCTACCCTGGGTTACCCTGGGTGGCTAACACTCGCTGCCCTGGGTTACCCTGGGTGGCTAACACTCGCTGCCCTGGGTTACCCTGGGTGGCTAACACTCGCTACCCTGGGTTACCCTGGGTGGCTAACACTCGCTACCCTGGGTAACCCTGGGTGGCTAACACTCGCTACCCTGGGTTACCCTGGGTGGCTAACACTCGCTACCCTGGGTTACCCTGGGTGGCTAACACTCGCTACCCTGGGTTACCCTGGGTGGCTAACACTCGCTGCCCTGGGTTACCCTGGGTGGCTAACACTCGCTACCCTGGGTGGCTAACACTCGCTGTCCTGGGTTACCCTGGGTGGCTAACACTCGCTCCCCTGGGTTACCCTGGGTGGCTAACACTCGCTACCCTGGGTTACCCTGGGTCGCTAACACTCGCTACCCTGGGTGGCTAACACTCGCTGTCCTGGGTTACCCTGGGTGGCTAACACTCGCTACCCTGGGTTACCCTGGGTGGCTAACACTCGCTACCCTGGGTTGCCCTGGGTGGCTAACACTCGCTACCCTGGGTTACCCTGGGTGGCTACCACTCGCTGTCCTGGGTTGCCCTGGGTGGCTAACACTCGCTACCCTGGGTTACCCTGGGTGGCTAACACTCGCTGCCCTGGGTTACCCTGGGTGGCTAACACTCGCTGTCCTGGGTTGCCCTGGGTGGCTAACACTCGCTACCCTGGGTTACCCTGGGTGGCTAACACTCGCTGCCCTGGGTTACCCTGGGTGGCTACCACTCGCTGTCCTGGGTTGCCCTGGGTGGCTAACACTCGCTACCCTGGGTTACCCTGGGTGGCTAACTCACCTGCTTAAAAAGACAAAATCTCAAGTTCTGTTATTCCAGGTTGTACTATGCTAGAAGCACACAACTCCGCCGCTGAACTTATAAAAGGTCATCTCTCCATCTTGGAACTTATCTAGAAGAAAATAGTACCCGGTGAACCAAAATAGTACCCGGTGAACCAAAATAGTACCCGGTGAACCAAAATAGTACCCGGTGAACCAAAATAGTACCCGGTGAACCAAAATAGTACCCGGTGAACCAAAATAGTACTCGGTGAACCAAAATAGTACCCGGTGAACCAAAATAGTACCCGGTGAACCAAAATAGTACCCAGTGAACCAAAATAGTACCCGGTGAACCAAAATAGTACCCGGTGAGCCAAAATAGTACCCGGTGAACCAAAATAGTAGCCACTGAACCAAAATAGTACCCGGTGAACCAAAATAGTACTCGGTGAACCAAAATAGTACCCGGTGAACCAAAATAGTAGCCACTGAACCAAAATAGTACCCGGTGAACCAAAATAGTACTCGGTGAAACAAAATAGTACCCAGTGAACCAAAATAGTACCCGGTGAACCAAAATAGTACCCGGTGAACCAAAATAGTACCCGGTGAACCAAAATAGTACCCGGTGAACCAAAATAGTACCCGGTGAACCAAAATAGTACCCGGTGAACCAAAATAGTACCCGGTGAACCAAAATAGTACCCGGTGAACCAAAATAGTACTCGGTGAACCAAAATAGTACCCGGTGAACCAAAATAGTACCCGGTGAACCAAAATAGTACCCAGTGAACCAAAATAGTACCCGGTGAACCAAAATAGTACCCGGTGAACCAAAATAGTACCCGGTGAACCAAAATAGTAGCCACTGAACCAAAATAGTACCCGGTGAACCAAAATAGTACTCGGTGAACCAAAATAGTACCCGGTGAACCAAAATAGTAGCCACTGAACCAAAATAGTACCCGGTGAACCAAAATAGTACTCGGTGAAACAAAATAGTACCCGGTGAACCAAAATAGTACCCGGTGAACCAAAATAGTACCCGGTGAACCAAAATAGTACCCGGTGAACCAAAATAGTACCCGGTGAACCAAAATAGTACCCGGTGAACCAAAATAGTAGCCACTGAACCAAAATAGTACCCGGTGAACCAAAATAGTACTCGGTGAACCATAATAGTACCCGGTGAACCAAAATAGTACTCGGTGAACCAAAATAGTACCCGGTGAGCCAAAATAGTACTCGGTGAACCAAAATAGTACTCGGTGAACCAAAATAGTACTCGGTGAACCATAATAGTACCCGGTGAACCAAAATAGTACCCGGTGAACCAAAATAGTACCCGGTGAACCAAAATAGTACCCGGTGAACCAAAATAGTACCCGGTGAACCAAGATAGTACCCGGTGAGCCAAAATAGGATGAGATACATAGTGGTATAATGTATATTACAGTGGTACATAGTGTGTAAATAAGATACCAAAGTGAAGTGAATGATAAAAATCTAGAAATTCCTTTTTGTGGAAATAGGAGAAGCACCGGTTGCCGGAGGTCACAATATTCTCAACGGAAAGCAAGTACTTTTCCAGTAATCCTTATATATTCAGTCGATTTAATTCTGCTAATAACAGTGATTATCATGGAAATTGGTGGTGGTGGTGGTGTTAGGAAAAAAAAAATCCAGGAGAGCTAAATATGGTGATATATGACGGTCAAAAATCTGAAGTTGTCATCATCACGCAGAAGGTGCCAGAGGTCACCAGTTCACCCAACACGCTTGTCATATATATTTTGAAATCATAAAAATCTGTAGAAGTGTGTATATAGATAAGATACCAAAAATTGTATGATGCAGAGGAGGGAAGTTATAAGCAGAAAAACTGGTGTTGTAAACAGTTGCCAACAGTCGCCAGTGAGTCGGTTTGTTTACATAATCGCCCTGTATTCTGTCATACATTGGTGTATATTTCTGTGAAAATACGAAAATGGTAGGGTGATATAATACGAAAAAAATGGAGTGAGAAAAAATATGGTATCTTCTTAAATAACAAAAAGGCACAATACCGTGACTGGAACGATACCGTGACTTTGTCAATGGTCCAAGTCGGACCGAAACGTCGTCGTAAGCTTCTCTCTTTTATGTGCGGGTTATTTGTGTATGGTATCTTCTTTCTTGTGGAATTTTGAGACGATCCTATACTTGTGGAAACAAACTACGGGCGGGGTTAGAACTCGCGATCACAGAGTCACAAAACTCCAGACCGTCGCGTTAGCCAACTGGACCAGCTAGTTACAATAAGTTGGTCCACCTATTTGTGGTTGCAGGGGTCGAGTCTTAGCTCCTGGCCCCGCCTCTTCACCGGTTGCTACTGGGTCCTCTCTCTCCCCTCTCCATGAGCTTTATCATACCTCGTCTTAAAACTATGTATGGTTCCTGCCTCCACTACATCACTTTCTAGGCTATTCCACTGCATGACAACTCTAATGACTGAAGAAATACTTCCTAATATCTCTCTGACTCATCTGTGTCTTCAACTTCCAATTGTGGCCTCTTGTTTCTGTGTCCCCTCCCTGGAACATCCTGTCTTTGTCCACCTTGTCTATTCTGCGCAGTATTTTATATGTCGTTATCATGTCTCCACTGACCCTCCTGTCCTCTAGTGTCGTCAGGCCGATTTCTCTTAACCTTTCTTCATAAGACATTCCCCTTAGCTCTGGAACTAACCTTGTGGCAAACCTTTGCACTTTCTCTAATTTCTTGACGTGTTTGATCAAGTATGGGTTCCAAACAGGTGCTGCATACTCCAGTATGGGTCTGACGTACACGGTGTACAGTGTCTTGAACGATTCCTTATTAAGGTATCGGAACGCTGTTCTCAGGTTTGCCAGGCACCCATATGCTGCAGCAGTTATCTGGTTGATGTGTGCTTCCGGAGACGTGCTCGGTGTTATACTAACTCCAAGATCTTTCTCCTTGAGTGAGGTTTGCAGTCTTTGGCCACCGACTCGTTGTTGCCTCCCTGTCAGGTATTCTCTGTCATTACGATTTAATGAGTCATGTGGAAACACTTGTAAACTGTGGAGTTGGCAGAGGTCGTAATATACATAAAGGAAAACCATTACTTTTCCAGTAAACCTTCTGTCCCAGTGCTATACACTATAATAGTGATCAGACTGTGGAAGCTGCCAAGGGAGCCCAACTTCTGTATGGGACCGTGTGTTGTCGTTGAAAGGAGATATGATGGTTGAAGATAAATGCCTGGTAGACCTAAGCGTGGACTGAGGAAGTTACAGAGGTACTCGCGCACACATGCGCATCACGTGACTTCACACAAGCTGGTCCCTAGGCCTAGTAAGAGGTCATATCTATAAAACATTTGGATGGTACTATGATACTCAGATAAGCTATATAACACATGTAAGGGGATCAACAACTATGCTGACAGCTCGGTCATGTTACGTATGTCGTCTCGATATGCAATACTATGCTATAGGCTGAACAGGCAGGTGGTTCTGGGCTGATTCTATACAATAACAAAGACATATGTAACTTAGAACTAATGGATGGTATCATAATGGATGCTAACATAATGAGTTTTAACGTAATGGGTGTTAACGTAATGACTTTTAACGTAATGCATTATGACTTATAAGAACGAATCTTTGTACAATAAGGATGGAATTGATCGATCGATCTGTATTCATTCACTCTACGGATTCTGAGGAAGAATAAATATATTTACAAAGTGAAAGTAATTAACAGTAAGGAAAATCTGACGTGCACAGATCAGTACTGCTAAATTCTCAGAATTCGGAGGGAACGTGAACACAAAAAAAAATTCTGAAAAACTGATCAGCTAATAACAAAACACCCAGTTGACAATTTCATTCATCTCTGACATCTAATTATACAGACTATGTACATTTAAACCCAACTCTGCGAGGGTAAGATTTACATATGCAGAATGGTTATCATCTCTGGGAGGATCGAATTCCTTTGCAATGGCTAAGACATGCCTTGACTGAGGGAGATCTGAACGAGTATCTACAAAAGATACTTGTGGGTTTCTCATTACTTGTCGAGTACGCAAAGAATAACGACATTCAGGTTGATTATCTGGCTGAGTATCTGAGGTAGAGGGTACAGAATCAAGAGGATTGTCAGCGACTGTCACATTAGTCTGGGTAGCAATATCATCAACATCGCATACTAATTTCATGTGATCTAAATGCGATTCTTTGTACTGACCAGTACTAATTTCTCTAACCTTATACTTATTGCCATTGATATGTTCGACTACTCGATAAGGGTCAACAAACTTTTGATCAAGCTTAGGCATTGCGGATGTTTTGTTGAAATTAGTCAGCATTACTCTCGAACCCACTTTAACTTTTGTCGGCTTAGCATGGCTATTAATTACTTTAGTAAATTCTGCTGTTGATTTATGAAGTGTTTCACGGATTCTTCTAAAAATACTCTGAGCTATGCTGGTACGAGTTGCTATGAAATCATCAGGGTTGTAATTGGTTTCGGAGTGAAATATAACAACTCGTAGGGTAAACGCTTCTCTACACCATATAATGCATAATGTGGAGTGTCACCTATGGAAGCATTGTAAGCAGAATTTATGGCACATTGAACATCTGGTATAACTTCATCCCAAGTTTCACTATTGGGGTTGATAGTGGCTCTCAAGACATCAAGTACTTTCTTATTGGTTCGTTCGGCTAACCCATTGCTGGCAGGATGATGAGGAACAATGGTGGATTTAGAGATCTTGTACAAGGTACACAAATTTTCAAGAATCTCATTACAGAATTCACCTCCATTATCTGTTACTAAGGACTTAGGGGTGGTATGCCTGCAGGTAATGCGTTCTTTAAACGGTTTAGGTACTGTCTCGGCAGTCTTATCTGCAATAGAAACTAACTCACAATATCTGGTGAAATGGTCTACCATAACACACAGATGTTTGTTGCCTTGGAGGGAACATTTAAAATTGGTTAACAAATCAAGCGCAACTCTTTCCCATGGTTCCCTAGTGGCTGGATACACCTGGATTGGATTAGGACCATTGACAGTTCCTTTATGCTGCAAACAGACACTACATTTCTTAACATACTCAGAAATGTCAGTTGCCATACGTGGCCAAAAGTATTTCATTCTGGCTTGTTTCACAGAACGATCCATACCAGGGTGTGAAACACCTGGTGCATCATAAACTAGCTGTAGAGCTACGTTCACTAGTGACTGTGGAATTACTAACTGGTACACTCTTCTACTTGGAGTACCCAACTCGGCTGTTCGATACAGTAATTCTTGACTCATTACAAAGTCACTAATGGGTGCTGGTGGCTTCACAGTCAGAATAAGATCTTCCTGGAGCAGGAGTCGAATCACACCAGACCACATGGGATCTGTTCTTTCTTACTGCAGGAATGAACAAACTCGGTGGAGTGGATGACTCTCCCCGGTTGAAAAAAATAACGCTATAACACGCAATATGAGCAAGGGAGAACGAATCTACTATCTCAAACTGCAAGCACAAGGGAAAAGAAATGAACATGGTCAACAATACAGATATTCAGTCTGAGTCGCACACAGTGACACGAGATATCAACTATAAAGAAACTACACTTACAAACTTTAACAACATGTGAAAGTTACTCGAGAAACAACTTCTTACATTGCATGAATTACTGTCAACGAGGATGGCATCACCATCTGGAACACAAGGGACAACAACAACACTCGAGTGAGTGCACTAGCCACAGAAACGTCTTTCTGCAATGGCTTGTGGCATCAGCAAGAGATGGCATAATTCGTTGCAAGTAAAGTTCTTCTCAAAGCGTCCCCTGGGAAGGAACGAATACTGGAACAAGTCGCCATCACAGGGAAAGTAGTCTCAGCACCCAGGGTTGTCTGAGGTTCCTCTGAAACCCAAGGTAACTGTACACTATCCTGCGTGCACGATATTGTGGCTGGAGTCCAGACAGGAGTGACAGTATTACTAGTGCCTGACTGCTCGGCTACGTTAATAAGTAATTCACGGATCTATTGGAACTTAATCTGAACTTCACATTTTGCAGCACTTTAACAAATCTTAGATAAAAGCTGTGAGAACAAACACATTTCTCATGGGCTAGGTATTGTCTTCCAGTCAGTAAGGGAATATTGGTACTGTGGACTGATTCATATTGACTTTGACTGGCATGATACACTAAGTGAACATTCAAAAGTGACTGGGACATCTTCTCAGGGAACTTACTCAAGGACATAAAGGCAAGAAAATAGAGAATATATGACACAGTAAGCTTAAACGGGAAGAAATTACTTATTTAAAAAAATAAGTCACACTGTAAGCAAGGAGAACTCACATGAAAATAAAAAAATTACTCAACTGGATAAGCAACACTTTGAAAATCAAGAGAAATTAAACTTTACTCAAATCAAATTTACTCAAATTTACTTTAAATTGAATTAATGGCATAGTGAGTTGTCTTTACTCTCAATTCAATAAGGAAATTCAACAAAAAAATGATAAATCAATCAAAAATGTTAAAATGGAATCAATAAAGCTTGTGCAAAATTAAAACAAACTGGGAAAGCAATTCTAAATAAAAAAGATTAAGTGACACACAAGAAACAAATTATTATGCACAGAACAAGGCATATAAAACTGCACTGAAATAAACTGTAGCAATATTGTAAATAACAATTTCTAATCAAAAGTACTGCACAACACTGCATAAAATTTCTGCAAGAAAAGTTTTAATGGCAACACAATGTTTACACAAGAATTACTGTAAAATGAGTCAATGTAGCAATGATAAAAAAAAATTACACACACAAGATAATACAGTTTACAAGAAAAAAAAATATCATCAAGGAATGAACTGAGTGAACACTTTAACTCTTAATTGCAGCTTAAACAACACTTACTGAACAAACAAAAGAATGATTTACTTTAAAAGAAGAACTTAAAAAATTGCACTAAGAGTGAATTTGTTCAATGAAATATAAAAATTAATAGGTGCAAAAACACAGAACAAAAAGGTTTGAACACTTACAGTGATGCAGAACACAACACTTACAGTGATGCAGAACACAACACTTACAGTGATGCAGAACACAACACTATAAACACAATACTATGCAATTTTCTTGCAGAACACAACACTGAAACTTGAGGTACAGTGAAAACACAACACTTTGATGCAAAATAATTGTCTTGCTTCAACAAAATAATGGCGCTATTGTCTGTGGAGATAAGACAAAGTAGACACTGGCTAAATGAAAAGAATTAACACAAGAATGTTCAACACAGAGAAAAAAAAATAAAATGGCAAATGAATGAAAACAAAAACAGTAAGAATACACAAATGCTGGGAGAAAAAATATAACAGACAACACTGAGTTGTGATGCGGAATATAAGGTAATAAATTACTGAATTACTTCACTGCAATACTGTGAACACAAGATAATTGTGAAGTGTAAACACAAGTTTATACCGTTTATATATTGCACATAAAGAAAAAATCATTAAAGTACTTACTTCAAGTATATATAAAAAAAAGAAGCACAACACAACAGACATAAAATAAAGCACGAAAATTAACACTGAAGAAAGAGGGGGAAAAAAATATTGCAAGCAGTATATAATGAACACTGAGTCTAATCAAGAGTCACTGAATGTCACTAAGAAATCACTGGAAACACAAAAGAATACGTCTCAACACTCGCAAATGTCTCTATGAAAAAAAAAATGTTATTCGTTAACACTGTAGCGATATTGTAGAATGAGGTGGATGGTAGTGGTGGAGTCTCGTGGCTGGCGGCGTTCCTACTCCATGGCGGCGTTCCTACTCCACACGTGATGCCTCGAAGAATTTGCGCTTAAATCGACGATGGACCCACACAGGAGGCTTTTACGATGGCGCATCTGATGAAGGAACACTCTTGGCTCTTGACCCCCCTATATGGCCCTTAAAAATATGATGCTAGAACCCGTAATAAGGGTACAAAAACAGTGGTAGTGGGTGAGGTGGGTGGTTGAGGCAGCGTGGTGGTGACACACCGCGTGGTGACTGGGCCTATGGGATGAACGGCATAAGCCACACTGGGGACACCTGCACTAGGCACAAAAATATTCTAAGCTGGCTGGCTTAAAAACAAATCCACAAGATACAACAACTCCACAGGGATTATAAATCACACA
This sequence comes from Cherax quadricarinatus, assembly GCF_038502225.1. NCBI lineage: Eukaryota > Metazoa > Arthropoda > Malacostraca > Decapoda > Parastacidae > Cherax > Cherax quadricarinatus. The sequence continues at coordinate 7,239,528 of NC_091311.1, read as the reverse complement.
GAATGGCTTGGAACTTGAAGCACAGAGCGATGAAGAAGACTGTACCCACGTGGCTTGCTTGAGTACTGGGTTAGTCACCTGGGTTAGTTGCTGGCTGGCTTGGCTTAACCCTTCACACAGACTGGCTTGATAACTTGTAATGATGAGCACAGCAGGGGTGGAAAGCTGGCTTGGCAGGCAAGGCTGGATGGTGTAAGGCTGGCTGGACTGGGCTTGGGCTGACTCCCCCACCACAGACTGGCTTGCTGGCTTGACTTACTTTGCAACCTGGGTCAACCTCTCGGAGGTAATACAAATAGCAAAATAAACACTAATACACAGAGATTAACCAGTGAATAGTGCAGAGGGCTGGTAAAAGCTTGCTTGAGGCAGCTGGCTTGGGGTTGTTGAGTGTTACCCTTCTCGGCAGGCCTAGTGTCACAAGATGGCGACCGGCTCAGTAGAAATTTATCTCCAGAAATCGCTGTAATCGTCAGAATTACAGGCCCTCCGATGCCACCATTTGTCGTGGGGGTTCGAAAGGAGATATGATGGTTGAAGATAAACACACCTGTGGATGGTAACACTATATATTGTCAGACTGTGGTAAGGGAGCCCAACCTGCCGTGCGTTGCCTGGTAGATCTATGCATGGACTGAGGAAGTTTCAGAGGTACTTGCGCACACATGCACATCACGTGACGTCACACAAACTGGTCCCTAGGCCTAGTAAGAGGTCATATCTATAAAACATATGGATGGTACTATGATACTCAGATAAGCTATATAACACATGTAAGGGGATCAGCAACTATGTTGCCAGTGTCAAATAGGCAGAACTTGCAATCTTGGCTTAAATAGCAGCGCTCATCTTGCCATATAGGACAAGCGAAAATTTGTGTATGCAATAATTTTGCCAAAATCATTCTGAACCTAACTGACCATTTTTACATATTCGGCACGATATATATATATATATATATATATATATATATATATATATATATATATATATATATATATATATATGTGAAATTAATGTTAACGAGGGAGTGACCAGTCAGTGCATCCACCCCCACGTCACGGGGGTGGGTGGAAGAGGGCGGGATGTGTAACTTGATGTGTAACTAGATGGTGAGTGAACACATTGGTTCAGCAGTGCCCATACCCACATTGTTCATAGTGTACATGGGAAACAAATAAAGTTATTGTGTATTGTAAGACAGTGTGAACAATATATAGTGCGCAAGTCCATGTGTATTGTACTTCCCGGGATAACCCCACTCAACAACCTGCGCCTCCCCCACCTAATTCCCAGGGGAAGTTTTCCCCTTCCCCTCCCTGCCCCTCAAACTCCACCAGGCCACCACGGTCAAGTTCACTACCTTCCACGCACCATACCCACCCAGCATGTCATATTCCACTCCTATTGTCTAGTCTAGCAGATGGATGCCAACCAGGAGGAAGCAAGCAGCCAGGGAAATGGCACGGTTGGCAATACTAGGAGAGGCAAGTGTCGGTCATGCTTACAGCTTCGTTGTCTCAACTCGAATGGTTTCCTCCGCAAACACGGTAGTTGCCCTGGTTCAGGATGTCCTCCTGTGGAAAGTGATGATCCAGAGCCACCTCAGGCACCTGAACCCTCACCAACAGATTTCATCTCATCAGACAATCTCTTGGAAGCAATTAAAGCAACAGGTACCAGGACACTCACACATATTCCCAAAGCAGCCCGTCCACACGCAGCTGGGAAACTTACAGACCTCCTGAAAAAAGTAAACGATGGTTCCACTATCTTAAATGCTCCACCAACCATCAAGGCATGGCACAACTTGCTACTTTTTGGCAATGTCTGCTTAGCTGTGCCGGAAAGAAGGGGAAAGAGGCTAGCCTCAATGATAATTAAATCCTTAAGAGATTTTCCTAGATTTGATAACCTCATTCGCCTTCCCCGTCAACACAAAAAAGGGAGAGGCAGAACCCCCACTCACTCTACTGACAGTGAAAAAGTCAGAGTCCAGGTGAGCAAGAAAATTGAAGAGGGCAACACAGTGGGGGCAATAAGAATTATTACCAGTGAAGATACAGTTGCTCCCAGGGATGCTGACACGGCTGAAGCACTTAGAGGAAAGCACCCTGCCAGGGAAACCAGAGGCACCAACAGTTCCAACACCTCTGTCCCCACTATGGAACCATTGATAGTGGAAGACTCAGACATTTACAAAGCAATAATGTCGTTCCCATCTGGCTCTGCTGGGGGTTACACTGGAATAAGGCCACAGCATTTAAAGGAAATGGTTAATCCAGTTATTGGGGAAATTGCAGAGACACTGCTTTCAGAGATCACAAGGTTCGTCAACAATTCCTTGGCTGGTCTGATCCCTGATGAAATTAGGCCTTTCTTTTTTGGTGCAACACTTTGTGCACTTAAAAAGAAGGATGGAGGAATTCGGCCAATTGCAGTAGGCAACACCTTACGCCGCCTCGTATCCAAAGCTGCTGTCCGAAGTATTCGTGCACAGGCAGCCATGATGCTTCAACCAAACCAGCTTGGCTTTGGGGTCTCTCAAGGAAGTGAAGCAGCGGTTCATGCAACAAGGGCGTATATCAACAACCTGCCTGAGGACAATGCAGTGGTAAAATTAGATTTCAAGAATGCGTTCAATCTCCTGAAAAGAGACGTGGTATTAGCAGCAGTACAAGAACATTTCCCTGGTCTCTTCCCTTTTGTTTCAGCCGGGTATAGCAAGGAATCAATGCTTCTCTTTGGAGAGCATGAAATTACATCATCGGAGGGTGTCCAACAAGGAGATCCTCTTGCACCATTTCTCTTCTGTATAGCAGTTAGGGAAATCACAGTCAGACTGACCAGCGAGCTAAACATCTGGTTCCTAGATGATGGCACACTAGCAGGTACAAAAGAGTCCCTCCTACATGACCTTACACAGGTAATGACACGGGGACAGGAAATGGGTCTCATCCTGAATCCATCCAAATGTGAAATCATCTCAGTCAGTCAACAAGTGATAAATGCAGTGAGAGCAAAACTACCAGGAGCAGCAGTCATTGCCCCCACAAATAGTGTCTTGCTAGGAGCACCTCTGGGAAGCAATGCCATTGACACAATTCTCAGGAAGAAATTGGAAGAGTTAAGGAGAATGGAACAACGAATAGGCAATCTGGACACCCACGATGCCTTGTACCTTCTCACAAAGTGCTTGAGTCTGCCCAGGTTGACATATTTCCTAAGATGTGCACCTTCATATGATAACCCTATACTGCACGAATATGACAGTATTCTGAGGCAGATTTTTACGAAAGTACTTAACCTTACTCTAGAAGACGGGCAGTGGAACCAAGCTACACTTCCAGTCAGACTAGGAGGCATTGGTGTCCGCAAGTCATCACAGATTGCGTTACCTGCTTTTCTGTCCTCGTGTATTGCATCCAGAGAGCTTGTAGCAGCGATTCTCCCTGAACATCTTAGGGACAAGGTAGGAGTCCAGGACCAAAAATTCATTGACGGAGCAATGATCTGGGATAATCTAACGGGCTCTGGAGCCAGACCTACTCCCCCCAACAACTACAAACAATCGCACTGGGATGGTCCAATAGTGGAAAATATTGCCTCAACAATGCTTCAGAGTGTGTCAGGGAAGGATAGAGCCCGCCTCCTGGCAGTGAGAGCCCCTCATGCTGGGGATTTTCTGTTGGCTGTTCCCAACTCCAGCCTTGGCACACGTCTCGACCCACAGACCATCCGCATCGGTGTTGCCCTTCGACTTGCCGCCCCTATTCTCGCCGAACACAGGTGTATTTGTGGCAGTGAAGCAGCAGACCGATTCGGGTACCATGGTCTTGTGTGCCGTAAATCCGAGGGAAAGATTGCAAGACATGAGGAGGTTAATAACATTATCAAGAGGAGCCTCACAACAGCTGGATGCCCAGCAGTAAGGGAGCCACCCCAACTATGCAGATCTGATGGCAGCCAGAAGCGTCCAGATGGTATCACCCTTCAAGCCTGGACAGATGGGAAGCAGGTGGTGTGGGACTATACATGTGCATCTACCTTGGCTGATACCTATCTCCAATACACCAGGGAGGAAGGAGGGGCAGCTGCCAGCTTCAGGGAGTCCCAAAAGTCTAGAAAATATGGAGAACTTGCCCATCATTATATGTTTGTTCCCATAGGCTCAGAGACCCTTGGCTCATGGGGAAAGAGTGCATCTAAATTCCTTAAGGAGCTGGGAAAAAGACTCATCAGGGTAACTAGGGATCCCAGGGCAGCTAGTTTTCTGTTCCAGCGGCTCAGTGCGGCTGTTCAGAGGGGTAATGCCTGCTGTATTTTGGGCACACGCCCCAGCTCTGAGGAGCTGGATGAGATTTTCGCCTTATAATCGGTGATACACACGTAACAACATGTACCGTATATGCCACCTTTATATCAACAATGTATCTCTTAAATCTTCTGTACCATATTATGTAATAAAATATTCCTATTGGTAAAAAAAAAAAATATACTAAAAGATGGGGTGGTAGGGGAAGTGGAATATTCAAACGGCTTCAGGAAGAAATCCAAATCCAAATATTCTTCCTTGAAGTCTTTTTATATATATATATATACATATATATATATATATATATAAATATATATATATATATATATATATATATATATATATATATATATATATATATATATATATATATATATATATATATATATATATATATATATATATATGCATCTTGTTTCATAAAAAGCAGTTTTGACAATAATATGAATATTTCCTTTGGTTTATATAAATTAGATCCATTTATAATTAATAGAATTTGGGAAGAATTTAATAATACACTGGACAAATAATTTTTTAATTTTCTTGGGTAGAATAGTTTGTGGGGTGAGTTGTGCAAAGGACCTATCCAAGTTGGGTCGGCGCGCGTCAGGTGTTTAACCGTTGTGGGATCTGATAGTGAGGTGCTGGCCTGACCCCTTATATAGCTTCCTTGGATGCTTCACTTTCATAGTTCCTTGATAATGTGAGTAGTCACGAAAGCGCTTGGAATTACTCTATTTTTTCAGAGTGGTTGTTTTGCATATTCCGAAATCACCTGTTTACTGTGATCTTATTGCATATATATATATATATATATATATATATATATATATATATATATATATATATATATATATATACAAACACTGATCTCTGGCTGAAGGAGACTCGAACCTACGAACATTGGAACAAGGTATGCAGTGCTATACCAAACTCACCACACTGGACAATACCTTGGAGTCCAGCTTGTGCTAGACTTTGATCCAAGGCAGCCAGCTTTCAGGGAGAAGGCTTACAGCTTTTCATCTCATCCCCTGCATGCATCAACCTTACTAGAGATTTTAACAATGCAAGGAATTCGCAAGAGCAGGTGAAATATACACAAACACTGATCTCTGGCTGAAGGAGACTCGAACCTACGAACCTTGGAACAGGTACACAGTGCTATACCAAACTCACCACACTGGACAATACCTTGGAGTCCAGCTTGCGCTAGACTTCCGCTAACCAGAGTAAGAGTCGACAACCTAAATGATTTTTTTATGATGGAGATTCAAAATTTGGTCAATTCAAACATCTCTGATACTATATTAACACCACATGACTTCGAAAAGGCAATAAATGACATGCCCATGCACTCTGCCCCATATCACGTACTTTAACCCTAGCACTTATAAGTTAAATGATGTAGAACTTAGCCATACAGATTGTGAAAAGGACTTGGGGGTTATGGTGAGCAGCAACCTTAAACCAAGACAGCAGTGCCTAAGCGTACGTAATAAGGCAAATAGATTACTGGGATTTATATCAAGAAGTGTAAGCAACAGAAGTCCAGAGGTCATACTGCAGCTTTATACATCATTAGTAAGGCCTCACCTAGATTATGCAGCTCAGTTCTGGTCTCCATATTACAGAATGGACATAAATTCGTTAGAAAACATTTAGCGTAGGATGACTAAATTAATACATAGCATTAGAAATCTTCCTTATGAAGAAAGATTGAAGACTCTTAAGTTACATTCACTTGTTAGACGAAGAATGAGGGGAGACCTGATCGAAGTGTATAAGTGGAAGATAGGTATTAATAAAGGGGATATTAATAAGGTCTTGAGGATATCTCTCCAAGAGAGAACCCGCAGTAATGGATTTAAATTAGATAAATTTAGATTTAGAAAGGACATAGGAAAGTATTGGTTTGGAAATAGGGTAGTTGATGAGTGGAACAGTCTACCTAGTTGGGTTATTAAGGCTAGGACTTTGGGTAGTTTCAAATTTAGGTTGGATAAGTACGTGAGTGGGATGGGTTGGATTTGAGTGGGACTTGCACATCAGAGCTTATTTCTTGGGTGGCATTGAAAATTGGGTTGGGCAAATGTTTTGTTAGTGGGATGAATTGTACAGGACCTGCCTAGTATGGGCCAACAGGCCTGCTGCAGTGTTCCTCCTTTCTTATGTTCTTATGTTCAAATTTAGGTTGGATAAATACATGAGTGGGATGGGTTGGATTTGAGTGGGACTTGCACATCAGAGCTTATTTCTTGGGTGGCATTGAAAATTGGGTTGGGCAAATGTTTTGTTAGTGGGATGAATTGTACAGGACCTGCCTAGTATGGGCCAACAGGCCTCCTGCAGTGTTCCTCCTTTCTTATGTTCTTATGTTCTTAAGCAGTCTATGGAGAGGGAGCATGGACACAATCACTTAAAACAACAGACATAGCTCCACTCTACAAAGGTGGCATGAAAGTCATGTCAAAGAATTACAGACCAATAGTGCTAATGTCCCATACCATAAAAATCTTTGAAATGGTTATAAGAAGCAAGATCGTCACCCATCCAGATACCCATCAATTACACATGGGTTTAGAGCAGGTCGCTCCTGCCTGTCCCAACTACTGGATCACTATGGCTAGGTCTCGGATACTCAAGAGGATAAACAAAATGCAGATGTAGTATACAGAGTTTGCAAAAGCCTTCGACATGTGTGACCATGGTGTAATAGCGCACAAAATACATGAATAAGGAATAACGAGAAAAGTTGGTAAATGGATCTATAGCTTCCTAACAAACAGAACACAAAGAGTAACAGTGAACAGAGAAAAGTCTGAGGTGCCTACAGTGAAAAGCTTTATTATACAAGGTACAGTACTCGCTCCCATCCTGTTCATTATCCTATCTGACACAGACAGAGATGTAAGCCACAGCTCCGCGTCTTCCTTTGCGGATGACACCGAGTTTGCATGACAGTGTCATCCATCGATGACACTGCAAGACTCCAACAGGACATCAACCAAATCTTTAACTGGGCTGCAGAAAACAATGTGAAGTTCAATGAAGAGAAATTTCAATTACTCCAAAACGGAAAACTTGAGAAAATTAAAATTATATCGAAGTATAAAACAAGTTCAATCTACACAGCAGAGGGAAAAACTCATGTGAAGGACCTGGGAGTGATAATGTCTGAGAATGTCACTTTGAAAGATCACAACCACGTATTCATCACATAATGCTAGAAAAATGATGGGATGGATAATGAGAACCTTCAAAACTAGGGATGCCAAGCCCATGATGATCTTCAGATGGCTTGTTCTCTTTAGGCTGGAATATTGCTGTACACTAACGGCGCTCTTCAAGGCAGGTGAAATTGCTGATTTTGAGAGTATACAGAGATCCTTCATGGCTCACATAAGTACGATAAAATACCTACATTACTGGGAACGGTTAAAATTCCTTGACCTGTATTCCCTGGAATGCAGGCGGGAAAGGTACTTGGAAAATCCTGGAGGGATTTGTAAAAAATTTGTACACGATAATCACTCCCTGTGAATGCAAAAGACTCGGTAGACGATGCCGAGTCAGTGTACGTGCAGCAATCAGTAACAGCCTGGTTGATCAGGCCCTGATACACCGCGAGGTCAAGTCACAGACCGGGCCGCGGGGGCGCTGAGCCCCTCTCCAGGAATACTCCAGGTACACACACATGTTACTTTGTACGATAATTTGTGTAACTATATTTATGTGTACCTGTATCTAAATAACTAACATAGCTCTTATTGTAGCTCTCTTAAGTGGTGATATCCAAATTAATCCAGGACCTCAAACTATTGTGCAGAGGCAAAACAGACAGATAAATGACGGCAATAATGACGGTCTAGTAGCTAGGGATGATAACCTTAACTCCATATGTAATGCATACATAGGTCAATGTGAGACAATACAGCCATTATTATCTCAAACACTACCAAACAGATGCATACACTGTACTAAAGTACGCATGAAAAACAGAAAAGGCACCTTATGTAAAATGTGTAAGGGGTGGGTGCATGATGGATGTATGTACAATTATAGCAACGGTGCCAGAATTCATTTTGTGTGTAACAAATGCACTTTGGCACAGTTACCCTTTAGCAGTGATGACATTGATTTATCTAATTTTAATACAAATGACCCATTGCCATATATTGATGATTATGATTGTTTTATGAAAACAGGCCTTCACTTTATTCATGTCAATGCAAGACCACTTCTTCCTAAATTGGCAGAGATTAGGATTCTAGCTAACAAAATTAGGGCGGCAGTTATAACCATCTCTGAATCTTGGTTGGATGATACGGTGACTGACGACGAGGTCAAAATAGAAGGTTACAATATAAAACGCTTAGATAGGAACAGAAAGGGTGGTGGAGTATGTGCCTACATTAGAAATGACTTAGCTTACAACCCAAGACCTGATTTAAATAACAATAAACTGGAGATTCTATGGTTTGAAGTGCTGCTTCCCAAGACCAAACCCATCTTAGTAGGAACTAGTTACCGCCCTCCTACCCAGGACCAGTTCTTAGAAGACTTTTCCAGAGTCTTGTCCGGAGTTGAAAACAATTGCGAAACAATAATACTGGGCGACTTCAATATCTGTTTTCAGCAACAAAATAACGGGCTATGCAAAAGGTATAAGCAAATTCTAGGATTAAATAGCTACACCCAACTAATTAATAAACCAACCCGGATCACACAGTTCTCAGCCACCCTAATTGACCACATACTTTGCAACCGCGCTGAGAACATTAGTCAGTCAGGCGTCATTGCCACAGGTCTTAGTGATCATTTCATCATTTACTGCACCAGGAAAATCACTAGGGATAGGATAGGCCTACACAGGACTATAAAAATGAGGTCAACTAGAAACTACAGTAAAGAAACACTGGTAAATAGGCTACACAATTGTGACTGGACAGAGATAACAAGTTGCACGGACGTAAACGATGCCTGGGAAAAATTCAAAACAATGTTCACTACCATTCTTAATAATATTGCACCAGTTAAAGAGGTTAGGATTAAACGAAGAACTGAACCCTGGATGAATACTGAGATATTAGATAATATGAAATTCAGAGACCAGCTGCTAAAAAGATTTAAAGCAAACAGACAGGATATTGCAGCACTAAATGAATTCCAAAGGGTGAGGAACAGAGTACAGAGGCTTATAAAAGGAGCAAAGGCAAAGCACTATTGCTCAAAAATTGAAGAATATAAGCATAACCCCAGAAAGCTCTGGCAACAACTAAAACAGTTGGGGTATAGCCATAAGCCAGTAGATAGGTCTAACATAGTACTCACTATCGATAATGAGGTATGCCACGAAACATCTAAGGTGGCAAATTGCTTTAATTCCTACTACACATCTGTTGCATCAACACTAGTAAGTAAACTACCAGCTGCATCAAATACCTTTAACACAGACTCTGATAAGTTTCAAACATACTATACCAATAAAGGGGTAACCCCAAACAGTTGTCAACTAGTAAGTGTATCTCATGACTTCATTCAAAAAGAACTAAGCAGGTTAAACCCAACTAAGAGCACAGGCCCTGATAACATCCCGTCTAAGTTCCTAAAAGATGGTGCTTCTGAACTGTCAATCCCTATTGCTCACATAATAAATCTATCAATCACCACTAATACCGTACCAGAGGGGTTCAAGGAGGCCAGAGTTACTCCTATCTTCAAGAAAAATAATAGGTCTGATGTAAGCAACTATAGACCTGTTAGTATACTCAGTATAATATCTAAAATTCGGGAGAGGGCGGTGTATTCTCAAGTAGTTAAGTACCTTAATGACAACAGCATTCTCCATAGCTATCAATCGGGCTTTAGAAGATCCTACTCAACCGATACCTCCCTTATTAATCTGATGGATTACCTGAGAACTGAAATGTCAAAAGGGAACCTCATAGGTATGGTAACCTTAGACCTGCAAAAGGCCTTCGATACTGTCAACCACAATATATTATGTAATAAACTTCATGCTATCGGTATAGGTTCTGTAGACTGGTTTAAGTCCTACCTTAGCAACAGGAGACAAATAGTCAAAATCAACAAAACAGAATCAGAACCCCTGCCGATAACATGTGGAGTTCCCCAAGGTAGTATTCTGGGTCCCTTACTATTCTTATGTTATGTCAATGATATGCCTATCAGTGTCAAGTGCAAACTCCTACTGTATGCAGATGACAGTGCTCTGTTAGTGACAGGTAAAGACCCACAAGATATTGCTAATGTTTTAACACTGGAACTGGAGTCCTGCAGCAAATGGTTAGTAGACAACAAACTATCATTACACCTAGGGAAAACTGAAGCCATTCTCTTTGGAACGAAACATAAACTGAGAAGGGTAAATAATTTTAATGTTCAGTGTAATGGGGAGTCCATCACTTTGGTTTCATCAGTTAAATATCTGGGAATCCCCTTTGACCCATGCATGTCAGGAGAATTGATAGGGAACAGTGTAGTAAAGAAAGCGAATGCCAGGCTGAAGTTCCTGTATAGACAAGCACAGTGTCTACCTACTGAGGCTCGCAGGACCCTATGTCTAGCCCTTATACAATGCCATATGGATTACGCTTGCTCTTCTTGGTACTCTGCCTTGACAAGAAAACTGAAAGATAGACTGCAAATCACCCAGAACAAAATCGTAAGATTCATCCTGGGGCTGGGACCAAGAGAACATGTAGGCCAGGATGAATTACAGCAGTTGGATATGCTGAATGTTGAAGACAGAGTAAAACAACTGAAGCTAAATCATGTTTATAAAATTGCTCACGAACAGTGTCCAGAATATCTTGCTGTCAATTTTGTCAAGGTTGGGAACCAAAGCAATCATAGTACTAGGGGGAGAGAGCACAACTTTGTAGTACCCACAGTCAGTGGCCAGGCTTCAAACACCTTTTATTGTACAGCAATAAAGGAATGGAACAGACTACCCACAAATGTCAAGGCCAGTCATAGCTTGAACCAGTTCAAGAAGACTGCCAAAAAGTGTCTGATGAATGAAGCAACAGAAAGGGAGGGGAATGATTTTCTATTTTTTAGCTAAAATGCGTGTAAATTTTACCTTATCCCTAGTAATGACCCTCGTATTGTAGATAGTCGTAATGACCCTCGGGTAGTAGATAGTCTTAATGACCCTCGTATTGTAGATAGTCTTAATGACCCTCGTGTAGTAGATAGTCTTTTTAGTATGATAATAAGATGTTATCTTCATTATAGAATAATAAGAAAATATTATAACCTTTATATTATAATAATAAGGTAAAAGGACCCCAATGGAAATAAGTCACTCTGTCTGACTTTTTTGGGTTATCCTAGGTTCTCTACACATATGCTGCTATGTATGATAATTCTATGTAACTGTATTGTGTATACCTGAATAAATTTACTTACTTACTTACTTACTTACTTACTGTGCGAGTTGAATATTTTGTTTGTGTGTTGCATTTACCCCAGGAAAGATCTTCCTCGGGAACCGTTTTCTGTAAAAGCAGCGATTTAGTGATGATGCAGTATAACTATTATATAAATGTTTATTTACATCTAATAATAGTAAGTAAGTAAGTAAGTAAATTTATTCAGGTATACACAAATACAGTTACATAGAATTATCATACATAGCAGCATATGTGTAGAGAACCTAGGATAACCCAAAAAAGTCAGACAGAGTGACTTATTTCCATTGGGGTCCTTTTACCTTATTAATCTTCTCTTAAAATCTTATAATATAAAGGTTATAATATTTTCTTATTATTCTATAATGAAGATAACATCTTATTATCATACTAAGAAGACTATCTACTACACGAGGGTCATTAAGACTATCTACGATACGAGGGTCATTACTAGGAATAAGGTAAAATTTACACGTATGTTAGCTAAAAAATAGAAAATCATTCCCCTCCCTTTCTGTAGCTTCATTAATCAAACACTTTTTGGCAGTCTTCTTGAACTGGTTCATGTTATGACTGTCTTTGACATGTGCGGGTAGTCTGTTCCATTCCTTTATTGATGTACAATAAAAGGTGTTTGACGCCTGGCCACTGACTGTGGGTACTACAAAGTTGTGCTTTCTCCCCCTAGTACTATGATTGCTTTGGTTCCCAACCTTGACAAAATTGACAGCAAGATATTCTGGACACTGTTCGTGAGCAATTTTATAAACATGATTTAGCTTCAGTTGTTTTACTCTGTCTTCAACATTCAGCATATCCAACTGCTGTAATTCATCCTGGCCTACATGTTCTCTTGGTCCCAGCCCCAGGATGAATCTTACGATTTTGTTCTGGGTGATTTGCAGTATATCTTTCAGTTTTTTTGTCAAGGCAGAGTACCATGAAGAGCAAGCGTAATCCATATGGCATTGTATAAGGGCTAGACATAGGGTCCTGCGAGCCTCAGTAGGTAGACACCGTGCTTGTCTATACAGGAACTTCAGTCTGGCATTCGCTTTCTTTACTACACTGTTCCCTATCAATTCTCCTGACATGCATGGGTCAAAAGGAATTCCCAGATATTTTACTGATGAAACTAAAGTGATGGACTCCCCATTACACTGAACATTAAAATCATTTACCCTTCTCAGTTTATGTTTCGTTCCAAAGAGAATGGCTTCAGTTTTCCCTAGGTGTAATGATAGTTTGTTGTCTACTAACCATTTGCTGCAGGACTCCAGTTCCAGTGTTAAAACATTAGCAATATCTTGTGGGTCTTTACCTGTCACTAACAGAGCACTGTCATCTGCATACAGTAGGAGTTTGCACTTGACACTGATAGGCATATCATTGACATAACATAAGAATAATAAGGGACCCAGAATACTACCTTGGGGAACTCCACATGTTATCGGCAGGGGTTCTGATTCCGTTTTGTTGATTTTGACTATTTGTCTCCTGTTGCTAAGGTAGGACTTAAACCAGTCTACAGAACCTATACCGATAGCTTGAAGTTTCTTACATAATATATTGTGGTTGGCAGTATCGAAGGCCTTTTGCAGGTCTAAGGTTACCATACCTATGAGGTTCCCTTTTGACATTTCAGTTCTCAGGTAATCCATCAGATTAATAAGGGAGGTATCAGTTGAGTAGGATCTTCTAAAGCCCGATTGATAGCTATGGAGAATGCTGTTGTCATTAAGGTACTTAACTACTTGAGAATACACCGCCCTCTCTAGAATTTTAGATATTATACTGAGTATAATAAGAATAAGAATAATAAGAATAATAAGAATAATATCTTCATAAATAACAAAAAAGGCACAATACCGTGACTGGAACGATACACAAATAACCCGCACATAAAAGAGAGAAGCCCACGACGACGTTTCGGTCCAACTTGGACCATTGGACACGACTTATGTCATCTCCCACCCTAATCTTGCCACCCTCAACACCATTGTGAATGAGGAGCTGATCAAAATATCGACTTGGATGACAGCCAATAAACTTACGCTTAACACTGACAAAACCTACTATATTATGTTTGGTAGCAGAACAGGAGATGCACAAATTAACATTAAGATTGACAACACGCTAATTACCAGAAATAATGGGGGCAAATTCCTAGGCTTATACCTTGACAACAACCTGAATTTCAGCACCCATATCCAGCATATAACCAAAAAAGTATCCAAAACGGTTGGGATCCTCTCCAAGATACGATACTACGTGCCGCAAAATGCCCTTCTCACACTATACCACTCACTTATTTATCCATACTTCACCTATGCTATTTGTGCTTGGGGATCAACTGCAGCAACACACCTAAAGTCAATAATAACCCAACAAAAAGCTGCAGTAAGAATAATCACTAAATCCCATCCCTGGCAACACCCCCCCCCACTCTTCATAGACCTAAACTTACTCCCTGTTCAGTACATCCACACTTACTACTGTGCAATCTACATCTACAGGGCCTTAAACTCTAATATCAACCTTGACCTAAAACGCTTTCTTGATAGTTGTGACAGAACCCACAGGCATAACACCAGACACAAACATCTCTACGACATTTCCCGTGTCCGACTAAACCTTTACAAAAATTCAATGTATGTCAAAGGCCCTAAAATCTGGAATACCCTACCTGAGAACTCTAGAACTGCAGACACATTCATCACCTTCAAAACTACCATTAGAAAACATCTTATCTCCCTGATACACCCCGTCAACTAACTACACGAATACCACCTGGTGGTTCACACTTACACTCACTCACTCATTTGACCATAAACAGAAATATTAATCTCAATCTTAAAATAATGAATCCTGTGATACTCCAATACTGAAACTATGTACTGTGCCAAAACAAAAGCATTCACATTGCTAAACTCACAAACTAGTATTTAGTCACTTAGCCATAATACCAACTTACCTCATAATTTGTAATATTTTACAATTAAGAATAAAACTAAGTCTGCCCGAAATGCCTAGCCATGCTAAGCGTTCTAGTGGTACACTCTGTAATCACTATTTTACAACATGTAAACCACACAATAACCAAATTTCTGTAAAATCAACATTGTAATCCTTATAGAGAATAAACTTTGAATTTGAATTTGAATTGACAAAGTCACACTAACCAGAGGTGGAGCAGGACGGCTATATATAGGCAGGAAGAGGTGGTGGTAGTAGTAGTAGTAGTAGTAGTACAAGAGTAGTACAACTCTTGTACTACTACTACTACTACTACCACCACCTCTTCCTGCCTATATATAGCCGTCCTGCTCCACCTCTGGTTAGTGTGACTTTGTCAATGGTCCAAGTCGGACCGAAACGTCGTCGTGGGCTTCTCTCTTTTATGTGCGGGTTATTTGTGTATAATAATATCTTCATTTCTATAAGCAGAGGCGTCGTAAGGCGGGGGAGGGACCATAGAGTCATTTAGGGGGTGACACCATAGAGCCATTTAGGGGGTGACACCATAGAGCCATTTAGGGGGTGACACCATAGAGCCATTTAGGGGGTGACACCATAGAGCCATTTAGGGGGTGACACCATAGAGCCGCCTCTAAGAAGGTGACATTAATAACCAAAAACCATGCTGCAGCAACCTAAGAGAAAAATTCTTCGTTTCTATATAGCCTATTATAGGATTACATTGATTACGTTGATTTTGATGATGTGATAGATGATTTTGCAGGATTGAAGGCAAGGAAATGTAATATCAGATTCTTTGAGATGTTACCTGTACTCAAGGTTAAATCGGAACTAGTGTTTTTCTTTATTTTTTTTTTCATTGTTGAAGATTAATAAATGTAGGATCTGTTGCTGTACTGAAAGTGGCATTTGAGTTTATATTTCCTCAATATTACTACGATTATTTATTTTATCATTAATAAAGTTCGATTTATGGCCTTTAAACGTTCTCAATATTAAACATTAGTCACTGGTCATGCAGTAGTGATGTAACTGGTCATGCAGCAGTGATGTCACTGGTCATGCAGTAGTGATGTAACTGGTCATGCAGCAGTGATGTAACTGGTCATGCAGCAGTGATGTAACTGGTCATGCAGCAGTGATGTAACTGGTCATGCAGCAGTGATGTAACTGGTCATGCAGCAGTGATGTAACTGGTCATGCAGCAGTGATGTAACTGGTCATGCAGTAGTGATGTAACTGGTCATGCAGTAGTGATGTAACTGGTCATGCAGTAGTGATGTAACTGGTCATGCAGCAGTGATGTAACTGGTCATGCAGCAGTGATGTCACTGGTCATGCAGCAGTGATGTAACTGGTCATGCAGTAGTGATGTAACTGGTCATGCAGTAGTGATGTAACTGGTCATGCAGTAGTGATGTAACTGGTCATGCAGCAGTGATGTAACTGGTCATGCAGTAGTGATGTAACTGGTCATGCAGTAGTGATGTAACTGGTCATGCAGTAGTGATGTAACTGGTCATGCAGTAGTGATGTAACTGGTCATGCAGCAGTGATGTAACTGGTCATGCAGTAGTGATGTAACTGGTCATGCAGTAGTGATGTAACTGGTCATGCAGTAGTGATGTAACTGGTCATGCAGCAGTGATGTAACTGGTCATGCAGTAGTGATGTAACTGGTCATGCAGTAGTGATGTAACTGGTCATGCAGTAGTGATGTAACTGGTCATGCAGCAGTGATGTCACTGGTCATGCAGTAGTGATGTAACTGGTCATGCAGTAGTGATGTAACTGGTCATGCAGCAGTGATGTCACTGGTCATGCAGTAGTGATGTAACTGGTCATGCAGCAGTGATGTAACTGGTCATGCAGCAGTGATGTCACTGGTCATGCAGCAGTGATGTCACTGGTCATGCAGCAGTGATGTCACTGGTCATGCAGCAGTGATGTAACTGGTCATGCAGTAGTGATGTAACTGGTCATGCAGCAGTGATGTAACTGGTCATGCAGCAGTGATGTAACTGGTCATGCAGCAGTGATGTAACTGGTCATGCAGTAGTGATGTAACTGGTCATGCAGTAGTGATGTAACTGGTCATGCAGCAGTGATGTCACTGGTCATGCAGCAGTGATGTCACTGGTCATGCAGCAGTGATGTCACTGGTCATGCAGTAGTGATGTAACTGATCATGCAGCAGTGATGTAACTGGTCATGCAGTAGTGATGTAACTGGTCATGCAGCAGTGATGTAACTGGTCATGCAGTAGTGATGTAACTGGTCATGCAGCAGTGATGTCACTGGTCATGCAGTAGTGATGTAACTGGTCATGCAGCAGTGATGTAACTGGCCATGCAGCAGTGATGTAACTGGCCATGATGCAGCAGTGATGTAACTGGTCATGCAGCAGTGATGTAACTGGTCATGCAGCAGTGATGTCACTGGTCATGCAGCAGTGATGTCACTGGTCATGCAGTAGTGATGTAACTGATCATGCAGCAGTGATGTAACTGGTCATGCAGTAGTGATGTAACTGGTCATGCAGCAGTGATGTAACTGGTCATGCAGTAGTGATGTAACTGGTCATGCAGCAGTGATGTCACTGGTCATGCAGTAGTGATGTAACTGGTCATGCAGCAGTGATGTCACTGGTCATGCAGTAGTGATGTAACTGATCATGCAGCAGTGATGTAACTGGTCATTCAGCAGTGATGTAACTGGTCATGCAGTAGTGATGTAACTGGTCATGCAGCAGTGATGTAACTGGTCATGCAGCAGTGATGTAACTGGCCATGCAGTAGTGATGTAACTGGTCATGCAGCAGTGATGTAACTGGTCATGCAGCAGTGATGTAACTGGTCATGCAGTAGTGATGTAACTGGTCATGCAGCAGTGATGTAACTGGTCATGCAGCAGTGATGTAACTGGTCATGCAGTAGTGATGTAACTGGTCATGCAGCAGTGATGTAACTGGTCATGCAGCAGTGATGTAACTGGTCATGCAGCAGTGATGTAACTGGTCATGCAGCAGTGATGTAACTGGCCATGCAGCAGTAATGTCACTGGTCATGCAGCAGTGATGTAACTGGTCATGCAGCAGTGATGTCACTGGTCATGCAGCAGTGATGTAACTGGTCATGCAGCAGTGATGTCACTGGTCATGCAGCAGTGATGTAACTGGTCATGCAGTAGTGATGTAAATGATCATGCAGTAGTGATGTAACTGGTCATGCAGCAGTGATGTAACTGGTCATGCAGTAGTGATGTAACTGGTCATGCAGCAGTGATGTAACTAGTCATGCAGTAGTGATGTAACTGGTCATGCAGCAGTGATGTAACTGGTCATGCAGTAGTGATGTAACTGGTCATGCAGCAGTGATGTAACTGGTCATGCAGTAGTGATGTAACTGGTCATGCAGCAGTGATGTAACTGGTCATGCAGCAGTGATGTAACTGGTCAAGAAGCAGTGATGTAACTGGTCATGCAGCAGTGATGTAACTGGTCATGCAGCAGTGATGTAACTGGTCATGCAGCAGTGATGTAAATGGTCATGCAGCAGTGATGTAACTGATCATGCAGCAGTGATGTAACTGGTCATGCAGTAGTGATGTAACTGGTCATGCAGCAGTGATATAACTGGTCATGCAGCAGTGATGTAACTGGTCATGCAGCAGTGATGTAACTGGCCATGCAGCAGTGATGTAACTGGTCATGATGCAGCAGTGATGTAACTGGTCATGCAGCAGTGATGTAACTGGTCATGCAGCAGTGATGTCACTGGTCATGCAGCAGTGATGTAACTGGTCATGCAGCAGTGATGTAACTGGCCATGCAGCAGTGATGTAACTGGTCATGATGCAGCAGTGATGTAACTGGTCATGCAGCAGTGATGTAACTGGTCATGCAGCAGTGATGTAACTGGTCATGTAGCAGTGATGTAATTGGTCATGCAGTAGTGATGTAACCGGTCATGCAGCAGTGATGTAACTGGTCATGCAGCAGTGATGTAACTGGTCATGCAGTAGTGATGTAACTGGTCATGCAGTAGTGATGTAACTGGTCATGCAGCAGTGATGTAACTGGTCATGCAGCAGTGACGTAACTGGTCATGCAGCAGTGATGTAAATGGTCATGCAGCAGTAATGTAACTGGTCATGCAGCAGTGATGTAACTGGTCATGCAGCAGTGATGTAACTGATCATGCAGCAGTGATGTAACTGGTCATGCAGCAGTGATGTAACTGGTCATGCAACAGTGATGTAACTGGTCATGCAGCAGTGATGTAAATGGTCATGCAGCAGTGATGTAACTGATCATGCAGCAGTGATGTAACTGGTCATGCAGCAGTGATGTCACTGGTCATGCAGCAGTGATGTAACTGGTCATGCAGCAGTGATGTAACTGGTCATGCAGCAGTGATGTATCTGGTCATGCAGCAGTGATGTAACTGGTCATGCAGCAGTGATGTAACTGGTCATGCAGCAGTGATGTAACTGGTCATGCAGTAGTGATGTAACTGGTCATGCAGCAGTGATGTAACTGGTCATGCAGCAGTGATGTAACTGGTCATGCAGCAGTGATGTAACTGGTCATGCAGCAGTGATGTAACTGGTCATGCAGCAGTGATGTAACTGGTCATGCAGCAGTGATGTAACTGGTCATGCAGCAGTGATGTAACTGGAGTTTACTACCCCTATCCCCCCGCCCTTGGATTTCATGGGGGTGACACCAAAGGTGCTGTCCCTGGTGACACCAACTCTAGCGACGCCTCTATCTACAAGTACATGTACAAGGTATACTGACCATAGCTGACATCAATGACATACAACTACACAGAAAGCCGCTTGTTGTGCTGAGTATTTCAAGCAAATTAGGTTAATTTTGTCCCGGGGTGAGACCCACTTTAGTCTACTAACACCCAGGTACCTATTTTATTGACGGGTGAACAGGGACAACAGGTGCCGGAAATCGAACCACGGACCCTCAGCGTGTGAAGCGAGATCTTTGCCTACCAGGCCACGAGCCACTCTAAGTAAGTAAGTAAGTAAGTAAGTAAGTTTATTCAGGTATACACAAATACAGTTACATAGAATTATCATACATAGCAGCATATGTGTAGAGAACCTGGGATAACCCAAAAAAGTCAGACAGAGTGACTTATTTCCATTGGGGTCCTTTTACCTTATTATTATAATATAAAGGTTATAATATTTTCTTATTATTCTATTATGAAGATAACATCTTATTATCATACTAAAAAGACTATCTACTACACGAGGGTCATTAAGACTATCTACTACACGAGGGTCATTAAGACTATCCACAATACGAGGGTCATTACTAGGAATAAGGTAAAATTTACACGTATGTTAGCTAAAAAATAGAAAATCATTCCCCTCCCTTTCTGTAGCTACATTCATCAGACACCTTTTGGCACTCTTCTTGAACTGGTTCATGCTATGACTGGCTTTGACATGTGCGGGCAGTCTGTTCCATTCCTTTATTGCTGTACAATAAAAGGTGTTTGACGCCTGGCCACTGACTGTGGCTACTACAAAGTTGTGCTCTCTCCCCCTAGTACTATGATTGCTTTGGTTCCCAACCTTGACAAAACTGACAGCAAGATATTCTGGACACTGTTTGTAAGCAATTTTATAAACATGATTTAGCTTCAATTGTTTTACTCTGTCTTCAACATTCAGCATATCCAACTGCTGTAATTCATCCTGGCCTACATGTTCTCTTGGTCCCAGCCCCAGGATGAATCTTACGATTTTGTTCTGGGTGATTTGCAGTATATCTTTCAGTTTTTTTGTCAAGGCAGAGTACCATGAAGAGCAAGCGTAATCCATATGGCATTGTATAAGGGCTAGACATAGGGCCCTGCGAGCCTCAGTAGGTACACACTGTGCTTGTCTATACAGGAACTTCAGTCTGGCATTCGCTTCCTTTACTACACTGTTTTCTATCAATTCTCCTGACATGCATGGGTCAAAAGGAATTCCCAGATATTTTACTGATGAAACTAAAGTGATGCTCTCCCCATTACACTGGACATTAAAATTATTTACCCTTCTCAGTTTATGTTTCGTTCCAAAGAGAATGGCTTCAGTTTTCCCTAGGTGTAATGATAGTTTGTTGTCTACTAACCATTTGCTGCAGGACTCCAGTTCCAGTGTTAAAACATTAGCTATATCTTGTGGGTCTTTACCTAACACTAACAGGGCACTGTCATCTGCATACAGTAGGAGTTTGCACTTGACACTGATAGGCATGTCAATGACATAACATAAGAATAATAATGGACCTAGAATACTACCTTGGGGAACTCCACATGTTATCGGCAGGGTTTCTGATTCCGTTTTGTTGATTTTGACAATTTGTCTCCTGTTGCTAAGGTAGGACTTAACCAGTCTACAGAACCTATACCGGTAGCTTGAAGTTTCTTACATAATATATTGTGGTTGACAGTATCGAAGGCCTTTTGCAGGTCTAAGGTTACCATACCTATGAGGTTCCCCTTCGACATTTCAGTTCTCAGGTAATCCATCAGATTAATTAGGGAGATGTCGGTTGAGTAAGATCTTCTAAAGCCCGATTGATAGCTATGGAGAATGTTGTAGTCATTAAGGCACTTAACTACTTGACAGTACACCGCCCTCTCTAGAATTTTGGATATTATACTGAGTATACTAACAGGCCTATAGTTGCTGACATCAGACCTACTATTTTTCTTGAAGATAGGAGTAACTCTGGCCTCCTTGAACCCCTCTGGTACGGTATTAGTGGTGATTGATTTATTATGTGAGCAATAGGGACTGACAGTTCAGAAGCACCATCTTTTAGGAACTTAGACGGGATGTTATCAGGGCCTGTGCTCTTAGTTGGGTTTAACCTGCTTAGTTCTTTTTGAATAAAGTCATGAGATACACTTACTAGTTGACAACTGTTTGGGGTTACCCCTTTATTGGTATAGTATGTTTGAAACTTATCAGAGTCTGTGTTAAAGGTATTTGATGCAGCTGGTAGTTTACTTACTAGTGTTGATGCAACAGATGTGTAGTAGGAATTAAAGCAATTTGCCACCTTAGATGTTTCGTGGCATACCTCATTATCGATAGTGAGTACTATGTTACACCTATCTACTGGCTTATGGCCAGAACTTTCTGGGGTTATGCTTATACTTATATATGCTTATATATGCAATAGTGCTTTGCCTTGCTCCTTTTATAAGTCTCTGCACTCTGTTCCTCACCCTTTGGAATTCATTTAGTGCTGCAATATCCTGTTTGCTTTAAATCTTTTTAGCAGCTGGTCTCTGAATTTCATATTATCTAATATCTCAGTATTCATCCAGGGTTCAGTTCTTCGTTTAATCCTAACCTCTTTAACTGGTACAATATTATCAAGGATGGTAGTGAACATTGTTTTGAATTTTTCCCAGACATCGTTTACGTCCGTGCAACTTGTTATCTCTGTCCAGTCACAATTGTGTAGCCTATTTACCAGTGTTTCTTTACTGTAGTTTCTAGTTGACCTCATTGTTATTGTCCTGTGTAGGCCTATCCTATCCCTAGTGATTTTCCTTTGTGCAGTAAATGATGAAATGATCACTAAGACCTGTGGTAATGACGCCTGACTGACTATGTTCTCAGCGCGGTTACAAAGTATGTGGTCAATTATGGTGGCTGAGAACTGGGTGATCTGGGTTGGTGTATTAATTAGTTGAGTGTAGCTATTTAATCCTAGAATTTGCTTATACCTTTTGCATATCCCGTTATTTTGCTGCTGAAAACAGATACTGAAGTCTCTCAGTATTATTGTCTCTCAATTGTTTTTAAGTCCGGACAATACTCTGGAAAAGTCTTCTAAGAACTGGTCCTGGGTGGGAGGGCGGTAACTAGTTCCTACTAAGATAGGTTTGGTCTTGGGAAGCAGCACTTGAAACCATAGAATCTCCAGTTTATTGTTATTTAAATCAGGTCTTGGGTTGTAAGCTAAGTCATTTCTAGTGTAGGCACATACTCCACCACCCTTTCTGTTCCTATCTAAGCGTTTTATATTGTAACCTTCTATTTTGACCTCGTCGTCAGTCACAGTATCATCCAACCAGGATTCAGAGATGGTTATAACTGCCGCCCTAATTTTGTTAGCTAGAATCTTAATGTTTGCCAATTTAGGAAGAAGTGATCTTGCATTGACATGAATAAAGTGAAGGCCTGTTTTCATAAAACAATCATAATCATCAATATATGGCAATGGGTCATATGTATTAAAATTAGGTAAATCAATGTCATCACTGCTAAAGGGTAACTGTGCCAAAGTGCATTTGTTACACACAAAATGAATTCTGGCACCGTTGCTATAATTGTACATACATCCATCATGCACCCACCCCTTACACATTTTACATAAGGTGCCTTTTCTGTTTTTCATGCGTACTTTAGTACAGTGTATGCACCTGTTTGGTAGTGTTTGAGATAATAATGGCTGTATTGTCTCACATTGACCTATGTATGCATTACATATGGAGTTAAGGTTATCATCCCTAGCTACTAGACCGTCATTATCACCGTCATTTATCTGTCTGTTTTGCCTCTGCACAATAGTTTGAGGTCCTGGATTAATTTGGATATCACCACTTAAGAGCGCTACAATAAGAGCTGTGTGCCACTGTTTTTGTTTGGGTATGCGGTGTTGCCATACCTTGCGGCGATAGTGACATTTACTTCTCTGGTAGGATGGCAACTGTTGGGCTTTTACTGTCCAGGGCGCTGTTATTCCATTCACCTTTTCCAGCCCCCATGACTGATTTCTTTCTTCATGGAATTGAAGAAGAAATATAAATATAATTATGGCAGCCTGTACCCCCCTAATGCCTGCCATTTTCACTCTTCGCTCTTTTACTCATATACAATAATATTTATTTCTCTTTTCCAGTCACCTAGTACACTTAGTATCTGCTTTAGCAATCACCACTGAATTACTAGTAAATTTTCTTCTTCAAAACCCTCTTCACTGCTCACTTTTCCCTTAACTTCACAAAACCCTTACAGTTAACCCCTTATCACACACTCCCCTTCCCACCTCACTTCACAGTCCGGCTTCACCTATTAACTTTTAATTCCTTTCCATTCTGGTAGACCAGAAAGGTTTAATCAATGGTTTTATCCTTCCAAATCCCCCTCAATTCCATTTATCGGGGGAGTTTATAGATATATTTGGCGTTTTCTGCTATGATTCTCTCACTGTACACTAGTCAGCTGAATATAGGTCAGCTACTAAAACATTAACCTTGACTGTTTAACTATTCACTTCTTTCCCACGACTGGCACTGAGGGATAACCGTCCTATAACCTTGGAGTTTTGTATTGCGGATTTGACGATGTCTCCTGTGTTTCCCTCTCGTTAGCACTGGTACAGGTGATATGATGGTGGGACAGATATGATGCTACTGTCAACAGATGAACGTCAGTAAAGATGAGAATTTCACTTCGCTAGTTGTACGTCTGGCAGTAGTTGGTGTTTGGATGCCGGTCAGCCATGTTTAAATGCTCAATTCTTTCCCTCGTTTGGCACTGAGGAAAAAAGTCCTACAGACCTGTCATTGCCTTGGAGTTTTGTTGATCAGGTTTTCTGTCATGTTGTCTTCCCGTTAAACACTGGTGCAGTTGATATGGAAGTCAGTTATTTCATTGTAGTGGAAAACGTCTCATGTCTGGTTCACGTCTGGCAGCAGGTGTGGTACTTGAATGCCGGTCCCTCTTTTGTCATATTTAGTCCATTTCTTTGTCGTCACCGTCAGTTTGTATGTCACTATAGGTTACTTGCATGTTGTTGCAGCAGTACTTGCAATTTGGCCATCACTGGAGTTGGGATAGGCCCAGGGGACGGCAAGATATAGGAGCAGCCTTGTTGCTGCTTGCTGCGGCTGCGGCAGCTGCTGGTAAAACTGTACATAGGATTATCTAACAGTCAAACATTATGAATGACTTACCATTAGGGTCCTGACATGGGGGACCCTAATGGTAAAAACTTAACTCTAACTTATGCCGTGTGTATCTCCTTTTATTACAACTTAGAAGGAGAACACCGAAGTAATTCGGATCCGAAACTTTTGGCTATACTGATTCCCAATTTTTGGCCGATTCTTATACCGATACTTTTCCTATATAATTTTATTTTTAAAATTATAATGACAATCGGCCTGGTGGCTAAAGCTCTCGCTTCACACGGCGAATGTCTGGGTTCGATTCCCAGCGAGGGTAAAGACATTGGACGTGTTTCTTTACACCGGTTGTCTATGTTCACTTATCAGTAAGGTACCAGGGTGTTAGTCGACTGGTGTGGGTCGCATCCTGGGACAAAACTGACGTAATTTGCCAGAAATGCTCAGCATAACAAGCGGCTTTCTGTATAGTAGTATGTCATTGATGTCAGCTATGGTCTGTATATTATTATTATTATTATTATTATTATTATTATTATTATTATTATAACACAGGAAGGTTAAATAATGAATAACTTAATTCCTCTGAGTTGATAATATTGATCATTAATTGGTCTGTTGTGTTAGTTACTGGTTGTCAAATATACTTGTCGATAGTGTGTGTACTTACCTATTTGTACTGACCTGTTTGTGGTTGTGACTCCTTGTTGTTGTATCCCATCTCTGAAACGTTCTGTCCCTATTCACCTTGTCAATTTCTCTCAGTATTTTGCATGTCGTTATCATGTTTTCCCTATCTCTTCTGTCCTCCAGTGTCGTCAGGTCAATTTCCCTTAACCTATCCTCGAAGGACGTATTCCTTAGCTCCGGGACTAGTCTTGTTGCAAACCTTTGCACTTTCTCTAATTTCTTGACGTGCTACACAGGGTGTGAGTTCCATATTAGTGTTGCATACTGACAGAGTCTTGAACGATTCCTTGCTAAAGTGTCGAAACGCTATGCTTAGGTTTGCCAGGCGCCCATATGCTACATCAGTTATTTAGTTGATGTACGCCTCAAGAGATGTGCTCGGTATTTTACTCACCTCAAGATCATTTTCCTTGAGTGAAGTCTGAAATCTTTGGCCACCTAGACTGAATTCTGTCTGCAGTCTTCTTTGGCCTTCCCCAATCTTCATGACTTTGCATTTGGTGGGATTAATTAAACTCCAGGAGCCAGTTGTTGGACCAGGCTTGCAGCTTGCCCAGAGCCCTTCGTAGTTCTACCTGATCCTCATCCACTTGAATTCTCTGCATTAGCTTCACGTCGTCTGCAAACAGGGACACCTGTCAAGTCATTCACATATACCAGAAACAGCACCGGCCCTATGACTGACACCTGTGGAATCCCACTTGTCATAGGCGCCCATCCTGACACCTCGTCACGTACCATCACTCGTTATTTCCTTCCTGTCAGGTATTCTCTGATCCACTGCAGTGCCTTTCCTGTCATTCCTGCCTGCTCCTCTAGTTTTTGCAGTAATCTCTTGTGCAGAACTGTGTTAAAAGTCTTCTTAAAGTCTAAGAAAATGCAGTCTATCCACCCCTCTTTCACCTGCCTTACTTCTACCATCTTGTCGTAAAACTCCAATAGGTTTGTGACACAGGATTTTCCCTACCTGAAACCGTGCTGTTTATCGTGTATAAGCTCATTCCTTTCTAGGTGCCACATCAGTCTTTTTCTGATAAGCTTCTTCATGATTTTGCATACTATACATGTCAGTGACACTGGTCTGTAGTGTAATGCTACTTGCCTGTCCCCATTCTTAAAGACCGGGACTATATTTGCTGTCTTCCACACCTCAGGTAGTCGCCCTGTTTCAATAAATGTGTTGAAAATTGTTGTTAGTGGCACACACAGCGCCTCTGTTCCCTCGCTCTGGACCCACAGAGATATATTGTCCGGTTTCACCGTCTTTGAGGTATCACTTATCAGCCTCTTCACCACCTCCTCAGTTTTGTGTAGTGCATCCAGCACTTGTTGGTGTTCCCTACCATTCCGTTCTACTGTTGTACAGTCTGTCTCCACTGAAAATACTTAAATCTTGTGTTTAGCTCTTCACATACTTCTTTGTCATTTCTTGTGGTCTCTCCTCCTTCCTTCCTCAGCCTGATTACCTGGTTCTTGACCGTTGTTTTCCTCCTGATGTGGCTGTGCAACAGTTTTGGGTCAGATTTGGCTTTCGATGCTATGTCATTCTCGTATTGCCACTGGGCCTCCCTCCTTATCCATGCATATTCATTTCTGGCTCTTCGACTAATCTCTTTATTTTACCCTGAGTACATTGTCTTTTATACATTTTCCATTCTTTAGCACACTTAGATTTGGCCTCTATACACCTTTGGGTGCAACAAGGGGTTGTTCTAATCTTTCTATTGATTCTATTGTCATTAAGTACGAATCTCGCTTCCGCCTCTTTGAGTTTTGTGGTCATGTATTCCATCATTTCTTTCACTATTTTCCCACCAGTTCTCTTTCCCACTGTACCTCGTGCAGGAATTTCCTAATACCTGTGTAATCCCCTCTTTTATAATTTGGCTTCTCTCATCCTAGTCTTGCTGCTTAGCTTTCTATTTTTACCTCTACAATATATTCGAAGTTCATGACAACGATATTATTAGCTCCAAGGAGCCTTTCGTATGTGATGTCCCCAATGTCTGAACTACTCAAGGTAAATATGAGGTCCAGCCTTGCTGATTCATTCTTTCCTCTCTCTCTGGTAGTGTCCCTAATTTGTTGATGCATAAAGTTTTCCAGTACATTTCCATCACCTTCACCCTCCACTTTTCTGGTCTCCTATGTGGTTCCAGGTTTTCACAGTCCATCTCCTTGTGATTGAAATCACCCACAACTAATAACTTTGCCCTGCCTATATGGGCCCTTTTGGCAACCTCAGCAAGTGTATCAACCCTTGCTCTATTGTTCTCATCTTACTCTTGTTTGGCCTCTTACTGTTCAGTGGCAGACTGTATATCATTGCAATCACCCCCTTGGAACTCCCAGTCTGAGGTTCTCCTACTATCTGGTCTCTTGCTTCTCTTCTGTCCACTCATTCCATCTCAAATTTCCACTGATTTTTGGTAAGCAGGGCAACTCCTCCACCTCCTCTGCTCCTTCTATTTTTCCTCATGATCTGATGTCTGGTTGAAAAGATTGCATCTGTCATCATTCGTGTAAACTTGGTTTCTGTGAGTGCTATGATGATTCTTTCATGCCATTCCTCGAGTTGGTGTACCATACCTTCAGCTTCTTTTCCAAGATTGTATTCTAGTGGGTTTGTGGGGCTGGAGGAGTGGGAGGCCTGGCATGGCACTATGGGAGGCTGCTGTGTAGAGGGGGGGGGGGTTGTGCTGGGGGTGTGGGCGGTCTATGAGTGCAGAATGTGATTTGATTTGGGTTAATTTGTTTGGCTGCAATGTTGTGTGAGTGGTTCTCTGGGTGATTGTGTTGGCTGGTCCTCCTGATTCTGGGTCCTCCTCTCTGTCTGTAGTCTTATCTCTCTTGCCCTTTGCATCTTTGTAATCTCTCTCAGTTTCTGCCGTTCTGTACGTATTCTGTCACAGTAGAGGAACACCTTCTTGTATTTTGTTGTTTCCTTAAGCCATGGTTTCTTCTGCAGGATCATGTTCCACACCGTTTCTGTCCTGAATACCACTCTGACTGGTCGATTTTTTCCCCTCGAGTATCCCTTGATTCTCTGAAAATTTATCAGCTCAGTCATATTCTCCTCTCCCGTTTGTTTGATGATATTTTAATCTCTTTTTTTTTCTCTCTCCCTGTTGTCTTTCTTTGTATATCCTCCTTTCGGCCTCCTGGATCAGTCGAGGTCAACAAAATAAGAAAATTCAGTCGGTGAGACAGCTGTTTTATTGTAAAAATGCAAGAATTATAGAATTCTCTATAATTCCCTATAATTCTTAAATATAGCCACTTTTGTGTCTCATAATTTAAAATAATTATCACAAGTATATGAATTTTAACTAACAGACACACACACACACACACACACACACACACACACACACACACACACACACACACACACACACACACACACACCAGAGATCTGGTAGACGAACCAGGGAGGAAAGACTGGGAGTTAGAGCTCCAAAAAAGGGAGGAAGAGTGGGGAAGGAAGATAGTAGAGCTTGGTAAGAAAATGGAGGAGCGGATAGCTGAAAAGTGCAGGAAGTGGGAAGTACAGGTCTTAGCAGGAGAAGCTAGAATACAGTGCTTAGAAGAGAAACTGCAAAGCCTGAAACAGATTAGAGAGACAAATGACAATTCAGATGTGACATCAGGAAATTCAATGTCAGGCGCAGACAAGGGGACAGTAAGCAACAACAGAGACATGCCGTACACGAAGGCCCTATCAGACCCACGTGGGGCCAGGGAAAAGACGAGGAGCACACTAAGATCAAATGACAGGTCTGAAGACAATGAAGGTATGCTATATGCAGAGATTCTAACAGCCAACTGCAGTAGCAAGGGACAGCTGGTCATGAAAGACAGTTCACTGAGAATAGAAATTTCAGATATGACAGGGACTGAAGGCAAGAACATGTCAATGGAAGGAAATAAAATGCCTCAGAGGAAG
This sequence comes from Cherax quadricarinatus, assembly GCF_038502225.1. Classification (NCBI taxonomy): domain Eukaryota; kingdom Metazoa; phylum Arthropoda; class Malacostraca; order Decapoda; family Parastacidae; genus Cherax; species Cherax quadricarinatus. The sequence continues at coordinate 7,210,212 of NC_091311.1, read as the reverse complement.
CAGATGGAGACTCAGTGGGAGGAGGAAAGGGCGAGGTCAGTTTTTGTGTACGGGCTCCAAGAAGCCAAGGGGGACAACTTTGAAGAAATAAAACAGGAGGAGAAAAAAATGATTGAAGACATTATGAAAACAATAGGTGAGGGCGATATGACCCAGGTGACAAATTTTCAGAGAATTGGGTGGTTTGCGAGTGGAAGGATACGGCCTGTCAGAGTAACTTTCAAGGAAGAATCAGTTCGAACCAGGATTCTGCAAGAGAAAGCAAGACTGAGGGACAAACAGGGGTACCAGGGAGTATACCTCGACTGCGACAGAACACAAGAAGAAAGGATTACACTGAAGGAGAGGGTACAGAGATGCAAGGAGGAACGAGAGGCAATGACGAAGATGAGCAGGACCCAGACACAGGAGGAAGGGCAAACACACCCCACAGAATATCCCACCAAAAGACTCCAACCGCGACATTCCCAACGCAACTGAGCAACCTATACTACAACCCACTCACTGTTCCCTCTGCCACCAACCCCCATATCACAAACCTCACCCCAACAGCTGTCCCTTATGGGTATTCTGACCCCACCCCCATCATCACAAACCCCACCTACACCACAGCCCCATATAGGCCCCCACCAAGGCTCTCGCTCCCCCAACCCCAATATTCTTGCATGACCACAATGATAGAAAAGAAACTGAAAGTTTGGTACACAAACGCGGATGGAGTAACGAATAAACATGAGGAGTGGAACGAAAGAATCAGTGAAGAATCCCCAGACATCATAGCAGTCACAGAAACAAAACTCGCTGAGACAATAGCAGACACAATCTTCCCAACGGGATATCAGATCCTGAGGAAAGATAGAAGGAGTGGAGGGGGAGGAGGGGTTGCACTGCTCATAAAACACTGATGGGGATTTGAGGAAATGGAAGGCATGGACATGATTGGAGAAAGAGACTACATTGTAGGTACAATTCAGTCCGGAGAACATAAAGTAGTCATTGGAGTGATGTATAACCCACCACAGAACTTCAGGAGGCCAAGAGAGGAGTACGAAGAAAACAACAGGGTGATGGTGGACACACTGGCTGAGGTGGCAAGAAGAGCTCACTCGAGCAGAGCAAAGTTACTGGTAATGGGCGATTTCAACCACAGGGAGATCGACTGGGAAAACCTGGAGCCACATGGGGGTCCCGAAACATGGAGAGCCAAGATGATGGATGTGGTACTTGAAAACCTCATGCATCAACATGTCAGGGACACAACCAGAGAGAGAGGGGAGGATGAGCCAGCAAGACTGGATCTTATGTTCACCCTGAGCAGTTCAGACATTGAGGACATCACTTACGAGAGGCCCCTTGGAGCTAGCGATCACGTGGTTCTGAGTTTTGATTATATAGTAGAGTTACAAGTGGAGAAGGTAACAGGAACTGAAGGGGACAGGCCAAATTATAAAAGGGGGGACTACACAGGTATGAGAAACTTCATGCAGGAGGTTCAGTGGGACAGGGAAATGGTAGGAAAATCAGTAAAAGAGATGATGGAATATATGGCAACAAAGTGCAAGGAGGCAGAGGAAAGGTTTGTTCCCAAGGGAAACAGAAATAATAGGAAGACCAAAACGAGTCCTTGGTTTACCCGAAGGTGTAGGGAGGCAAAAACTAAGTGCAACAGAAAATGGAAAAGGTACAGGAGGCATAGGACCCAGGAAAACAAGGAGATTAGTAGAAGAGCCAGAAACGAGTATGCACAGATAAGGAGGGAGGCCCAGCGACAGTATGAAAACGACATAGCATCGAAAGTCAAACCTGACCCGAAACTGCTGTATAGCCACATTAGGAGGAAGACAACAGTCAAGGACCAGGTGATAAGGCTGAGGAAAGAAAGTGGAGAACTCACAAGAAACGATCAAGAGGTATGTGAGGAGCTCAACACGAGATTTAAGGAAGTATTTACAGTAGAGACAGGAAGGACTCTGGGGGGACAGATCAGATGGGGACACCAGCAAGGAATACACCAACAAGTGTTGGACGACATACATACAGAGGAGGAGGTGAAGAAACTGCTAAGGGACATCGATACCTCAAAGGCAATGGGACCGGACATCATCTCCCCGTGGGTCCTTAGAGAGGGAGCAGATATGTTGTGCGTGCCACTTACCACAATCTTCAACACGTCCCTGGAAACTGGGCAACTACCTTAGGTATGGAAGATGGCAAATGTAGTTCCCATTTTTAAAAAAAAGGAGACAGAAAAGAGGCACTAAACTATAGACCTGTGTCACTGACGTGCATAGTATGTAAAGTTATGGAGAAGATTATCAGGAGGAGAGTGGTGGAGCACCTGGAACGGAACAAGAGTATAAATGCCAACCAGCACGGATTCATGGAAGGCAAATCCTGTGTCACAAACCTTCTGGAGTTTTATGATAAAATAACAGAAGTAAGACACGAGAGAGAGGGGTAGGTAGATTGCATCTTCTTGGACTGCAAGAAGGCCTTTGACACAGTTCCTCACAAGAGATTAGTGCAGAAGCTAGAGCATCAGGCGCATTTAACAGGAAGGGCACTGCAATGGATCAGAGAATACCTGACAGGGAGGCAACAACGAGTCATGGTACGTAATGATGTATCACAGTGGGCACCTGTGACGAGCGGGGTCCCACAGGGGTCGGTCCTAAGACCAGTGCTATTTTTGGTATATGTGAACGACATGATGGAAGGGTTAGACTCAGAAGTGTCCCTGTTTGCAGATGATGTGAAGTTAATGAGGAGAATTAAATCTGATGAGGACCAGGCAGGACTTCAAAGAGACCTGGACAGACTGGACACCTGGTCCAGCAAATGGCTTCTCGAATTTAATCCTGCCAAATGCAAAGTCATGAAGATAGGGGAAGGGCACAGAAGACCACAGACAGAGTATAGGTGGCCAAAGACTGCAAACCTCACTCAAGGAGAAAGATCTTGAGGTGAGTATAACACCGAGCATGTCTCTGGAAGCACACATCAATCAGATAACTGCTGCAGCATATGGGCGCCTGGCAAACCTGAGAACAGCATTCTGATACCTTAGTAAGGAATCGTTCAAGACACTGTACACCGTGTATGTCAGGCCCATACTGGAGTATGCAGCACCTGGTTGGAACCTGCACTTGATAAAGCACGTCAAGAAACTAGAGAAAGTACAAAGGTTTGCGACAAGGTTAGTTCCAGAGCTAAGGGGAATGTCCTATGAAGAAAGATTAAGGGAAATCGGCCTGACGACACTGGAGGACAGGAGGGTCAGGGGAGACATGATAACGACATATAAAATACTGCGTGGAATAGACAAGGTGGACAAAGACAGGATGTTCCAGGGAGGGGACACAGAAACAAGAGGCCACAATTGGAAGTTGAAGACACAAATGAGTCAGTGAGATATTAGGAAGTATTTCTTCAGTCATAGAGTTGTAAGGCAGTGGAATAGCCTTGAAAATGACGTAGTGGAGGCAGGAACCTTACACAGTTTTAAGAAGAGGTTTGATAAAGCTCATGGAGCGGGGAGAGAGAGGGCCCAGTAGCATCCGGTGAAGAGGCGGGGCCAGGAGCTAAGACTCGACCCCTGCAACCACAAATAGGTGAGTACAAATAGGTGAGTACACACACACACACACACCAGCAAGACTGGACTTAGTATTCACCTTGAGTAGTGCTGATATTGAGGACATCGCATATGAAAGACCCTTTGGGGCCAGCGATCATGTGGTTTTAAGCTTCGAATACACAGTAGAGCTACAAGTGGAGGGGGAAGCAGGAAGGCCAGGACGAATGAAGCCAAACTACAAGAAAGGGGACTATACGGGAATGAGGAACTTCCTGAACGGGGTTCAGTGGGACAGAGAACTGGCAGGGAAGCCAGAAAATGAGATGATGGAGTATGTAACAACAATATGCAAGGAAGGTGAGGAGAGGTTTGTACCCAAGGGTAACAGGAATAATGAAAAAACCAAGATGAGCCCTTGGTTCACCCAAAGGTGCAGGGAGGCAAAAACCAAGTGTGCTAGGGAATGGAAGACGTATAGAAGGCAAAGGACCCAGGAGAATCAGGAGAGCAGTCATAGAGCCAGAAATGAATATGCACAGGTAAGAAGGGAGGCCCAACGACAATATGAAAACGACTTAGCAGCGCGAGCCAAATCTGACCCGAAGCTATTATACAGCCACATCAGGAGGAAACCAACAGTCAAGGACCAGGTAATCAGGCTAAGGAAGAAAGGAGGAGAGACGACAAGAAACGACCGCGAAGTATGTGAGAAACTCAACATGAAATTCAAAGAAGTGTTCACAGCGGAGACAGAAGGGGCTCCAGAAAGACGGAGAGATGGGGCACACCACCAAGTGCTGGACACAGTACACACAACCGAGGAAGAAGTGAAGAGGCTTCTGAGTGAGCTAGATACCTCAAAGGCAATGGGGCCGGATAACATCTCTCCATGGGTCCTGAGAGAGGGAGCAGAGGCACTGTGTGTACCCCTAACAACAATATTCAATAAATCTATAGAGACTGGGAGATTGCCTGAGGCGTGGAAGACAGCAAATGTAGTCCCAATTTTTAAAAAGGGAGACAGACATGAAGCTAAACTACAGACCAGTGTCACTGACATGTATAGTATGCAAAGTCACGGAGAAGATTATCAGGAGAAAAGTGGTGGATCTCATCAACAGCAGCCAACATGGTTTCAGGGATGGGAAATCCTGTGTCACAAACCTACTGGAGTTCTATGACAGGGTGACAGCAGTAAGACAAGAGAGAGAGGGGTGGGTAGATTGCATTTTCTTGGACTGTAAGAAGGCGTTTGACACAGTTCCACACAAGAGATTAGTGCAAAAACTTGAGGACCAGGCTTGTCTGGAAGACAGCAGAGAGTCATGGTACGTGGCGAGGTGTCAGTAAGCGCCTGTGACCAGCGGGGTCCCACAGGGGCCAGTCCTAGGACCAGTGCTGTTTCTGGTATTTGTGAACGACATGACGGAAGGCATAGACCGCGAAGTGTCTTTGTTTGCAGATGACGTGAAGTTAATGAGAAGAATCCATTCGATCGAAGACCAGGGAGAACTACAAAGGGATCTGGACAGGCTGCAGACCTGGTCCAGCAATTGGCTCCTGAAGTTCAACCCTACCAAGTGCAAAGTCATGAAGATTGAGGAAGGGCATAGAAGACCGCAGACGGAGTACAGTCTAGGAGGCCAGAGACTACAAACCTCACTCAAGGAAAAAGATTTTGGGGTGAGTATAACACCAGGCACATATAAGGCACACATCAACCAAATAACTGCTGCAGCATATGGGAGCCTAGCAAACCTTAGAACAGCATTCCGACATCTTAATAAGGAATCGTTCGGGACCCTGTACACCGTGTACGTTAGGCCCATATTGGAGTATGCGGTACCAGTTTGGAACCCACACCTAGCTAAGCAAGTAAAGAAACTAGAGAAAGTGCAAAGGTTTGCAACAAGTCTAGTCCCAGAGCTAAGGGGTATGTCCTACGAGGAGAGGTTAAGGGAAATCGACCTGACGACACTGGAGGACAGGAGAGATAGGGGGGACATGATAACGACATACAAAATACTGAGAGGAATTGAGAAGGTGGACAAAAACAGAATGTTCTAGAGATGGGACACAGCAACAAGGGGACACAGTTGGAAGTTGAAGACACAGATGAATCACAGGGATGTTAGGAAGTATTTCTTCAGCCACAGAGTAGTCAGGAAGTGGAATAGTTTGGGAAGCGATGTAGTGGAGGCAGGATCCATACATAGCTTTAAGCAGAGTTATGATAAAGCTCACGGTTCAGAGAGAGTGACCTAGTAGCGACCAGTGAAGAGGCGGGGCCAGGAGCTAGGACTCGACCCCTGCAACCTCAACTAGGTGAGTACACACACACACACACACACACACACACACACCAGATGTGTGTGTGTGTGTGTGCGTGTCTGCGCGTGTGCGCGTGTGCGCGCGCGCGTGTGTGTGTGTGTGTGTGTGTGTGTGTGTGTGTGTGTACTCACCTAATTGTGGTTGCAGAGGTCGAGACTCAGCTCCTGGCCCCGCCTCTTCACTGATCGCTACTGGATCCTCTCTCTCTCTGCTTCCTGAGCTTTGTCATACCTCTTCTTAAAACTATGTATGGTTCCTGCCTCCACTACTTCACTTGCTAGGCTATTCCACTTGCTGACAACTCTATGACTGAAGAAATACTTCCTAACGTCCCTGTGACTCGTCTGATTCTTCAGCTTCCAGTTGTGACCCCTTGTCTCTGTGTCCCCTCTCTGGAGCATCCTATCTCTGTCCACCTTGTCTATTCCCCGCAGTATCTTGTATGTCGTTATCATGTCTCCCCTGACCCTTCTGTCCTCCAGTGTCGTCAGTCCGATTTCCCTTAACCTTTCCTCGTACGACATTCCCTTGAGCTCTGGGACTAGCCTTGTTGCAAACCTTTGTACTTTCTCTAACTTCTTGACGTGCTTGACCAGGTGTGGGTTCCAGACTGGTGCTGCATACTCCAGTATGGGCCTAACATACACAGTGTACAGTGTCTTGAACGATTCCTTATTAAGGTATCGGAACGCTATTCTCAGGTTTGCCAGGCGCCCGTGTGCTGCAGCGGTTATTTGGTTGATGTGTGCCTCCGGTGATGTGCTCGGTGTTATGGTCACCCCAAGGTCTTTCTCCCTGAGTGAGGTCTGTAGTCTTTGTCACCTAGCCTATACTCTGCCTGCGGTCTTCTTTGCCCCTCCCCAATCTTCACGACTTTGCATTTGGCTGGATTGAATTCGAGAAGCCAGTTACTGGACCACATGTCCAGCCTCTCCAGGTCTCTTTGCAGTCCTGCCTCATCCTCGTCCGATTTAATTCTTCTCATCAACTTCACGTCATCTGCGAACAGGGACACTTCAGAGTCTATTCCATCCATCATGTCGTTCACATATATCAAAAATAGCACTGGTCCTAGAACTGACCCCTGTGGGACCCCGCTCGTAACAGGCGCCCACTGTGATACCTCTTCACGTACCATGACTCGTTGCTGCCTCCCTGTCAGGTATTCCCTTATCCATTGCAGTGCCCTTCCTTTTACGTGTGCCTGATCCTCCAGCTTCTGCACTAATCTCTTGTGGGGAACTGTGTCAAAGGCCTTCCTGCAGTCTAGGAAAACGCAATCTACCCACCCCTCTCTCTCGTGTCTTACTTCTGTTACCTTGTCATAAAACTCCAGGAGGTTTGTGATACAAGATTTGCCTTCCATGAACCCATGCTGGTTTTCATTTATAATCTTGTTCCTCTCCAGGTGTTCGACCACTCTCCTCCTGATAATCTTCTCCATGACTTTGCACACAATACATGTCAGAGACACAGGTCTGTAGTTTAGTGCCTCGTTTCTGTTTCCTTTCTTAAATATGGGGACTACATTAGCTGTCTTCCATTTCTCAGGTAGTTGCCCAGTTTCAAGGGATGTGTTGAAGATTGTGGTTAGAGGCACGCACAGCATCTCTGCTCCTTCTCTAAGGACCCATGGTGAGATGTTGTCCGGTCCCATCGCCTTTGAGGTGTCAAGGTCACTTAAGAGCTTCTTCACCTCCTCCTCAGTTGTTCGTATGTCATCCAACACTTGTTGGTATATTCCCTCTTGATGTTCCCTTCTGTGTGTGTGTGTGTGTGTGTGTGTGTGTGTGTGTGTGTGTGTGTGTGTGTGTGTGTGTGTGTGTGTGTGTGCGTGTGTGTGTGTGTGTGTGTGTGTGTTTGAATTAAAATTCATATACTTGTGACAATTATTTTATATTATGAGAGACACAAAAAGGCTGTATTTAAGAAACTCTCTCGCCAGGACCCCTGAGGTAAAGTGTGGTGGCGAGTGTGTGGTGGTGAGTGTGTGGTGGCGAGAGTGTGGTGGTGAGTGTGTGGTGGTGAGTGTGTGGTGGCGAGAGTGTGGTGGCGAGAGTGTGGTGGCGAGAGTGTGGTGGCGAGTGTGTGGTGGCGAGAGTGTGGTGGCGAGAGTGTGGTGGCGAGTGTGTGGTGGCGAGTGTGTGGTGGCGAGAGTGTGGTGGTGAGAGTGTGGTGGCGAGTGTGTGGTGGCGAGAGTGTGGTGGCGAGAGTGTGGTGGCGAGTGTGTGGTGGCGAGAGTGTGGTGGTGAGTGTGTGGTGGTGATTGTATGGTGGTGATTGTGTGGTGGCGATTGTGTGGTGGCGATTGTGTGGTGGCGATTGTGTGGTGGCGAGTGTGTGGTGGCGAGTGTGTGGTGGCGAGTGTGTGGTGGCGAGTGTGTGGTGGCGAGTGTGTGGTGGCGAGAGTGTGTTGGTGAGTGTGTGGTGGCGAGAGTGTGGTGGCGAGAGTGTGGTGGTGAGTGTGTGGTGGTGAGTGTGTGGTGGTGAGAGTGTGGTGGCGAAAGTGTGGTGGTGAGAGTGTGGTGGTGAGTGTGGTGGCGAGTGTGGTGGCGAGTGTGGTGGCGAGAATGTGGTGGAGTTGGACCTCATAGCTTGTGCTACCAGGTCGGTTGCCGTGTTCCTCCCTTAAGTCAATGTGACCTGACCTGACTGGGTTGGGTGCATTAGCTTAAGCCGGTAGGAGACTTGGACCTGCCTCGTATGGGCCAGCAGGCCTTCTGCAGTGTTCCTTCGTTCTTATGTTCTTATCTTGGGTGGAGGGGCGGTGGAAGGTATGTAGTACACTTGTTAGGGTAGAGCAGGTGGAGGAGGAAGAAGTGTAGTGTAAGACTGGCACAACATACTGACAGTATAAGGATAATGACACTACGTAGGGCAGGTTATAATATTTTATTAGAAGTTTCGTCCACCAGGGACTTTGAACAATAGAAACTAGTACAACAAGAGGTTATAGGGTGGTTGAGGAGAGGTCCGTGAGATGTAGCATGATGCTCTGCGACGAGGAGCTGAGGTCACCTGAGAGTGACTCAGGTCTCCGGTGGTCGTTGTGTCGGCTTTAAGTAGGATCAATTTTGCCAACACCTCAGAGTTGGTGAAGGACCCTGAGTTGTGTTAAGTTGTGTTGGTAGTGATGATTGAAGAGGAATTCAGATAGTCTGTTACGTCGATCTGTTTCTCTAATAGCTAATCTTATTTCGGTGGGTTACAAGTGGTTACAGGTGTTCCCAGGTACTGTGCATGTGTTGTCGCCCCTCTGGCAAGTACATCTGTGTTCTTTGATTCTGGTTTTTAACTTTCTGGAAGTTTTCCCTATGTATGGTTCTTAAGCCTCCACAAGGTATACCTGAAGTATACCTGGATAGGGTTTCGGGGGTCAACGCCTCCGCAGCCCGGTCTGAGACCAGGCTTCAGGGTGGATCAGGATCTCATCAACCAGGCTGTAAACTGATGTATCAACCACAAACCGGCTGATCAGGAACTGACATTAGGTGCACTGTAAATCCGTACAGTGGTGCTTTTTGGAGGTTCAGTCACCTGTGTAACTAGCTCCCTGATGGCGTTCTAATCTTTAAGGTGTTGGCTGTGTTACTGCTTGTTTGTTAACTGTGTTTGTTATGGGGTGATGGAGAGTGTGTGGTCGTGTATTCCTTTGATAAAAGGATGGTAGAGAGTGCCTGTTGGTGTAACCTTTGATGAAGGGATGGTGGAGACTTAGAGATGTATCGGATGTGAAAACTTAGATATCCGCAGATGTAGATGTGTATGAGGATGTTTTACTTGCTTATTTTGCGGATGCGGATGCATATGCGGATATCCGTTTACAGTAAAATATGGATGTGGATGCAGATGCAAGGAATTGTGCAGATGTTCTGCGGATGCGGATATCCGATACATCTCTAGTGGAGAGAGTGTGTAGTGGCAAATCCCTTTGATAAAGTGGTAGTGGAGAGAGTGCTGTTGTGTAGCTGCTTGTAGAAGAGAGGAGACTTTCAGGAAATGTGTTGGAGACCATGGGTACTGAAGGTACTTTAGTGCTGCAGTCCTGATGTTTTGGTGCTAGAGAGAATATTTTTGGAGCTTTTGAGGGGCGGTGAAAACAACAAAATAGCGCATCCTGAAGTTACATTAGTTAGAGAAGTTGTAACAGTTACGTCCAACGTTCACCAGCATCATACTATTTAAAACTTAATGGAATTAGTCATTCTACCTATCACTTAAGAGCTTAATAATGAAGTTTGTTTAAAGATTTTTTATATTTCTTATTTTAAGTGGACGTTTTACCCTTTTTCTCAAGAGGATATTTTAGTAATGTGCTTCTAGAAGTGACTAAACCAAGGTGGCCTGTTGGTATCTGCGATTGTTGTTGGGAAAGTAGTAGTTAGGAAATCTCCAGTGGGTGAGGTGTGAGTCCCAACACTAGGAGGCTGTACGGTGATAGCAGTAGGATGTAGACTGCTAATACTTGGTGGCAGAGAGGTAATACCAGGCTGTAAGGTACTCATACCAGGCTGTAGGGTACTAACACCAGGCTTCCTGTTGTGAAAACCAGTCTGGAGAGCAGGGTGTAGGTTGCTAATACCAGGGTGTAGGTTGCCAACACCAGGGCGTAGGTTGCTAACACCAGGGTGTAGGTTGCTAACACCAGGGTGTAGGTTGCTAACACACGGTGGACTGAGTTGACCTGCGACGCGATGCAACATACTGAGAACACCAACAAAGCAATTGGAGATCTGTAGGGGGGAGGGGGAACATTAGTTCCGTTAGATGTGTCAAATTAATGTATTAGAAGTCATCCAAACCGGTCATGTCTATCACGACCAGACATGTTGTGGGTCATGTTTATCTAGTTCCACAGAATCGTAAATACTTCCAGATGACATGTGTATTACAATATGAATTTTCTTATTCAGTCTCAATGAATTCTGTGCCTAATATTCGGCAAGAAGAGCGTTGCTATTTAAGCTAAAATCGCAAGTTTTACCTATTCGGCACGACATATAAATATACACCAAACTGCGGCCACCCGGGATTAGATCCTGCGACACCAGTGTTTTGTTTATCAACTTGGAGATTTTCTAAACCAATTTCCGTAGGAGATAGAACAAACTATAGAAGATGAGACAAGTATAGAAGATGAGACAAGTATAGAAGATGAGACAAGTATAGAAGATGAGACAAGTATAGAAGATGAGACAAGTATAGAAGATGAGACAAGTATAGAAGATGTTATAAGCTAAAAAAAGATGAAATAAACTATACGGGAAGTAAACAGGGTGGATGAGAAAGAAGAAGAAATTTATTTAAAGAACAATAAGGAACAATATCATGACTGGAACAATATCATGACTGGAACAATACAGAAATCACCAGCAAGTAGAAAACTGTAGCTTATGAGGAGGCTTCGGTACGACTTGCTCCATTAACTAGTCACAGAGAAGCGCGAAGGGAAGGTAGGCAGTATATATACTGTCATTCCACTAGGTAGTGGAACGACAGGAAAAACTAGCGTGTAGGTACTGGAAGCTGTGATAACATACATACACACATTATTGTCGGCCTGCGTCACACACACAAACACACAAAAGCTGACCTGCATATCGTACATACAATAGGAACTGACCTGCACATCGTACATGCATTAGAAACCGACCTGCACATCGTACATGCATTAGGGCATGACTTGCACATCGTACACACATTAGGAACTGACCTGCACATCGTACACACATTAGAAACCGACCTGCACATCGTACATAACTAAGAACTGACCTGCACATCGTACACACATTAGGAACTGACCTGCACATCGTTCATAACTAGGAACAGATTTGTACATCGTACGTACACTAGGAACTGACCTGCACATCGTCCACACATTAGGAACTGACCTGCACATCGTACATACATTAAGAACTGACCTGCATATCGTACATTCATTAGGAACTGACCTGCCCATGTACACACATTAGGAACTGACCTGCACATCGTACATTCATTAGGAACTGGTCTGCGCATCGTACATAACTAGGAGCTGACCTGCACATCATACATAACTAGGAACTGACCTGCACATCGTACATACATTAGGAACTGACCTGCACATTTTACAAACATTAGGAACTGACCTGCACATCGTACACATTAGAAACTGACCTGCACATCGTACATAACTAGGAACTGACCTGCACATCGTACATAACTAGGAGATGACCTGCGCATCGTACATGCATTACGAACTGACCTGCACATCGTACATACTTTAGGAACTGACCTGCACATCGTACACACATTAGGAACTGACCTGCACATCGTACACATTTGGAACTGACCTGCACATCGTACATACATTAGGAACTGACCTACACATCGTACATACTTTCGGAACTGACCTGCACATCGTACATACATTAGGAACTGACCTACACATCGTACACACATTAGGAACTGACCTGCACATCGTACACACATTAAGAACTGACCTGCACATCGTACATACATTAGGAACTGACCTGCACATCGTACACACATTAAGAACTGACCTGTACATCGTACATAACTAGGAACTGACCTGCACATCGTACATACATTAAGAACTGACCTGCACATCGTACATACATTAGGAACTAACCTGCACATCGTACATAACTAGAAACTGACCTGCACATCGTACATACTTTAGGAACTGACCTGCACGTCGTACACACATTAGGAACTGACCTGCACATCGTACATAACTAGGAACTGACCTGCACATCGTACATACATTAGGAACTGACCTGCACATCGTACATTCATTAGGAACTAACCTGCACATCGTACATTCATTAGGAACTGACCTGCACATAGTACATTCATTTGGAACTCACCTGCGCATCGTACACACGTTAGGAACTGGCCTACACATCGTACATAACTAGGAAATGACCTGCACATCGTACATAACTAGGAACTGACCTGCACATCGTACATACATTAGGAACTGATCTGCACATCTTACACACATTAGGAACTGACCTGCACATCGTACACACATTAGGAACTGACCTCCACATCGTACATAACTAGGAACTGACCTACACATCGTACATACATTAGGAACTGACCTGCACATCGTACATACATTAGGAACTGACCTGCACATCGTACACACATTAAGAACTGACCTGCACGTCGTACACACATTAGGAACTGACCTGCACATCGTACACACATTAAGAACTGACCTGCACGTCGTACACACATTAAGAACTGACCTGCGCATCGTACACGCATTAGGAACTGACCTACACATCGTACATAACTAGGAGCTGACCTGCACATCGTACATAACTAGGAACTGACCTGCACATCGTACATACATTAGGAACTGACCTGCACATTTTACAAACATTAGGAACTGACCTGCACATCGTACACACATTAGAAACTGACCTGCACATCGTACATAACTAGGAACTGACCTTCACATCGTACATAACTAGGAACTGACCTGCACATCGTACATAACTAGGAACTGACCTGCGCATCGTACATACATTACGAACTGACCTGCGCATCGTACACACATTAGGAACTGACCTGCGCATCGTACACACATTAGGAACTGACCTGCACATCGTACACACATTAGGAACTGACCTGCACATCGTACATACTTACCATAGGGTTGGCTTTCACTACACACTGTTTCAACACGTGTAGTTCTGTGGACGGCATACGGTCACAGTCCTTCTCTGTTGGTGAAAGGAACATTAATATACACTTTTGATTCACACGTTGTCTGTCATTCTAATATATATATATATATATATATATATATATATATATATATATATATATATATATATATATATATTTAATATCAAATTTTTATACTAGTATAAGTTAGGTAGTTACGGTGATCATAAGAGACTTGGTGAAGTATACCCAGTCCAAAGTTCAACACCTGAGTTGCATGATACGATTTAATAAGCAGTAACAGGTTGGTTGATCATACAGTGTTTCACCGCGAGGCCTGGTCAAGGACTAGTCCGAGGGGGTCGTTGACCCCCTAGGAACGACCTCCGGGTAGGTAAGCAGTAGGAAGAACATTTCAGTGGTTACTTGCCAGAACATCCTTCATCATCTTCCTCTGGGCTACTGTATTTTTTTTTTTTTTTTTTTTTTTTATTCTCCGGTATTCTCCCGGCCCGGGTCTTTTCCAAGTAGTGGTGACCCGGCCTTGGCTCCCTATCTGGGGAGTGTCTCGAGACTTAAGTCTCCCATGGGAGGAGGTACAAGTACCTCCTCATCTTTGGGACCAACTGTCCCCAGGCCTAGCCACATTCCCCGCCCTCACGGGGCTCGTAGGGAGAAGCTAGTCCTCTGGTCTGCCATCTGCCCCGCCCCAAAGGGGCTCGTGGGGATGGCAGTCTTGTGAGCTGCAGGTGGTAGCAAGCTCAGGCCTTTTTACTATATGTTAGTTCAGTATTGAATTTAGACTGATACATAAATAACAGAGGCACAATACCGTGACTGTTAATGGTCCAAACCGGACCGAAACGTCGTCACAAAGTTTATTTCTCCTATGTGTGGGTTATTTTTGTACTGCGGACTAAAACGTACTTGATGATTTCTATACATCTGGGTTGATACTAAGATACTGGTGCCAGTTCTTCTCTTCTGAATTATTAGCGCTGCTTCTCCTGTCCACTGTCAATATATTTGCAGAAGTCGTTATAAAAAAAAATTAAGTTATTGTTGCATGTCTTGTTTTTACAGTTTTCCCAAGACTGGTAACTGCGACGTGGCTGTCGACAGACTCGGCTAGAAAAACAAGTAGACTGTTTCAAATCGTACATTGCAGAATGAGGGGCAGATTACGTTATAGTAATGGGAGTCTAAATTGTTGAATGAGGGAAGGCTATATTGCAGTAAGAGAAAACTAAATTGCAGAGGGGAGACTACATTGTAACATAAGATAACTACACTTCAGGGAGTAGGAGCGACTATGTTTTAGGAAGGAGTGAAGGATTATAATTCCTAACCATCGATACCATGCTTAACCCTTCTAGGGTAGGGTAGGTGCCTGAGCCCGAGCCTTTAGCTCATAAGACTGTCATTCCCATTTGTCCCCTTGGGGCGGGGATGGCAGACCAGAGAGGCCTAGCTTGTGGCCAGGCTTGGGGACAGTTGGTCCCAAAGATGAGGAGGTACTTGTGCCTCCTCCCATGGGAGACTTAGGTCTCAGACACTCCCTAAAGAGGGAGCCAAGGCCGGGCCACCACTTGGAAAAGGCCCGGGCCTGGAGAATACCGGCTAATCTTTAATAATAATAATAATTCCTAACCTAGGGGTTATGTACTCCCTGAGAGAGACTATATACTCCCTCTGAGAGAGAGACTATACACTCCCTCTGAGAGAGAGACTATATACTCCCTCTGAGAGAGAGACTATATACTCCCTCTGAGAGAGAGACTATATACTCCCTCTGAGAGAGAGACTATACACTCCCTCTGAGAGAGAGACTATACTCCCTCAGAGAGAGAGACTATATACTCCCTCTGAGAGAGAGACTATATACTCCCTCTGAGAGAGAGACTATACACTCCCTCTGAGAGAGAGACTATATACTCCCTCTGAGAGAGAGACTATATACTCCCTCTGAGAGAGAGACTATATACTCCCTCTGAGAGAGAGACTATACACTCCCTCTGAGAGAGAGACTATACTCCCTCAGAGAGAGAGACTATATACTCCCTCTGAGAGAGAGACTATACACTCCCTCTGAGAGAGAGACTATATACTCCCTCTGAGAGAGAGACTATATACTCCCTCTGAGAGAGAGACTATACACTCCCTCTGAGAGAGAGACTATACTCCCTCAGAGAGAGAGACTATATACTCCCTCTGAGAGAGAGACTATATACTCCCTCTGAGAGAGAGACTATATACTCCCTCTGAGAGAGAGACTATACACTCCCTCTGAGAGAGAGACTATATACTCCCTCAGAGAGAGAGAGACTGTATACTCCCTCAGAGAGAGACTGTATACTCCCTGAGAGAGAGAGAGACTGTATACTCCCTCAGAGAGAGACTGTATACTCCCTTAGAGAGAGACTGTATACTTCCTTAGAGAGAGACTGTATACTTCCTTAGAGAGAGACTGTATACTTCCTTAGAGAGAGACTGTATACTTCCTTAGAGAGAGACTGTATACTTCCTTAGAGAGAGACTGTATACTTCCTTAGAGAGAGACTGTATACTTCCTTAGAGAGAGACTGTATACTTCCTTAGAGAGAGACTGTATACTTCCTTAGAGAGAGACTGTATACTCCCTTAGAGAGAGACTGTATACTTCCTTAGAGAGAGACTGTATACTTCCTTAGAGAGAGACTGTATACTCCCTTAGAGAGAGACTGTATACTTCCTTAGAGAGAGACTGTATACTTCCTTAGAGAGAGACTGTATACTTCCTTAGAGAGAGACTGTATACTTCCTTAGAGAGAGACTGTATACTTCCTTAGAGAGAGACTGTATACTTCCTTAGAGAGAGACTGTATACTTCCTTAGAGAGAGACTGTATACTTCCTTAGAGAGAGACTGTATACTTCCTTAGAGAGAGACTGTATACTTCCTTAGAGAGAGACTGTATACTTCCTTAGAGAGAGACTGTATACTTCCTTAGAGAGACTGTATACTTCCTTAGAGAGAGACTGTATACTTCCTTAGAGAGAGAGAGACTGTATACTCCCTCAGAGAGAGAGAGACTGTATACTCCCTCAGAGAGAGAGAGAGAGAGAGACTGTATACTCCCTCAGAGAGAGAGAGAGAGAGACTGTATACTCCCTCAGAGAGAGGGAGAGACTGTATACTCCCTCAGAGAGAGGGAGAGACTGTATACTCCCTCAGAGAGAGAGAGACTGTATACTCCCTCAGAGAGAGAGAGAGAGAGAGAGAGAGAGACTGTATACTCCCTCAGAGAGAGAGAGAGAGAGACTGTATACTCCCTCAGAGAGAGGGAGAGACTGTATACTCCCTCAGAGAGAGGGAGAGACTGTATACTCCCTCAGAGAGAGAGACTGTATACTCCCTCAGAGAGAGAGAGAGACTGTATACTCCCTCAGAGAGAGAGACTGTATACTCCCTCAGAGAGAGGGAGAGACTGTATACTCCCTCAGAGAGAGGGAGAAACTGTATACTCCCTCAGAGAGAGACTGTATACTCCCTCAGAGAGAGAGAGACTGCATACTTCCTTAGAGAGAGACTGTATACTCCCTCAGAGAGAGACTGTATACTCCCTCAGAGAGAGACTGTATACTCCCTCAGAGAGAGACTGTATACTCCCTCAGAGAGAGAGAGACTGTATACTTCCTCAGAGAGAGAGAGAGAGGGAGAGAGAGAGAGAGAGAGAGAGAGAGAGAGAGAGAGAGAGAGAGAGACTGTATACTTCCATAGAGAGAGACTGTATACTCCCTCAGAGAGAGAGAGACTGTATACTCCCTCAGAGAGAGAGAGACTGTATACTCCCTCAGAGAGAGGGAGAGACTGTATACTCCCTCAGAGAGAGAGAGAGACAGTATACTCCTTCAGAGAGAGAGAGAGAGAGAGAGAGATAGACTGTATACTCCCTCAGAGAGAGAGACTGTATACTCCCTCAGAGAGAGAGAGAGAGACTGTATACTCCCTCAGAGAGAGAGAGAGAGAGACTGTATACTCCCTCAGAGAGAGAGAGACTGTATACTCCCTCAGAGAGAGGGAGAGTGTATACTTCCTTAGAGAGAGACTGTATACTCCCTCAGAGAGAGACTGTATACTCCCTCAGAGAGAGACTGTATACTCCCTCAGAGAGAGACTGTATACTCCCTCAGAGAGAGAGAGACTGTATACTTCCTCAGAGAGAGAGAGAGAGGGAGAGAGAGAGAGAGAGAGAGAGAGAGAGAGAGAGAGAGAGAGAGAGAGACTGTATACTTCCATAGAGAGAGACTGTATACTCCCTCAGAGAGAGAGAGACTGTATACTCCCTCAGAGAGAGAGAGACTGTATACTCCCTCAGAGAGAGGGAGAGACTGTATACTCCCTCAGAGAGAGAGAGAGACAGTATACTCCTTCAGAGAGAGAGAGAGAGAGAGAGAGATAGACTGTATACTCCCTCAGAGAGAGAGACTGTATACTCCCTCAGAGAGAGAGAGAGAGACTGTATACTCCCTCAGAGAGAGAGAGAGAGAGACTGTATACTCCCTCAGAGAGAGAGAGACTGTATACTCCCTCAGAGAGAGGGAGAGTGTATACTCCCTCAGAGAGAGACTGTATACTCCCTCAGAGAGAGACTGTATACTCCCTCAGAGAGAGAGAGACTGTATACTCCCTCAGAGAGAGAGAGAGAGAGACTGTATACTCCCTCAGAGAGAGACTGTATACTCCCTCAGAGAGAGAGAGACTGTATACTCCCTCAGAGAGAGACTGTATACTCCCTGAGAGAGAGAGAGATAGACTGTACACTCCCTCAGAGAGAGAGAGACTGTATACTCCCTCAGAGAGAGAGAGTCTGTATACTCCCTCAGAGAGAGAGAGACTGTATACTCCCTCAGAGAGAGAGAGACTGTATACTCCCTCAGAGAGAGAGAGAGAGAGAGAGACTGCATACTCCCTCAGAGAGAGAGAGAGACTGTATACTCCCTCAGAGAGAGACTATACTCCCTCAGAGAGATACCATGCTGCTTTGTTAAGAAAGAATTCGCTTTCCTGTTAAGAATTACCTGTACATTTGCTGTCTTGATCAATTTAGCTGTGTTATAATGGTTTTGAAAGATAACTTACAAGAACGTTTAATGCTAAGTTTATTAAGTTAATTAACATCGTTTTAATTATAATTATCAAATCAAACGATTACTACGTCTGGAAAAATAATGCCCTTGATGACAGTACACCTCCAGGTGATGGGTACCTGATGATGGTGTACCAGGTGTTGTGTACCTAATGACTATATCACAGGATGCAGTAATGTGTACCTTATGTCCGTACATAACCACGTCCTGTGTTTTTGCGTACTTCTTGACAGTTTAAAATTTTCTCTGAAAGGCAAAAATGTGTCTGTCTTGGAGACTTACCAAAAGCATTGACACACTCCCTGACGCTCTCCTTGTTCTCCCAGAAAGCACTCTTAGCACAGTCAAAACACGTCTCGTTGTGGTCACAGAAGATACCTGAAGCAGTGATTAAAAAAGGAATTGGTATATATTTTTCACAGTAGAAATACATCATGCAAAGGTAACAATTTCCAGCTGATTTTAACGTCACTCTTGCAGTTTGTAATAAAGTTGGTAGAATTACCGACAATATGTAAAGTAAAAGGACACAAGTGCAACTAATGTGACATTTTATTGTGGCAACGTTTCGCTCTCCAGGAGCTTTATCAAGCCATTACAAACAATACATGGACACAGAGGGTATATAAAGGCTCAGAGTGAGGTGTAATACTAGTGAGGTACCATTTAGATGTTCACTAGTGGTAGTAGTAGTAGTAGTAGTAGTAGTAGTAGTAGTAGTAGTAGTAGTAGTAGTAGTAGTAGTGACAAAAGTAGTAGTAGTAATACAATATGGTAGAGCAATTAATTCGTAGAGTAAAAGGATTAATTGCTCTACCATACTGTATTACTACTACTACTTTTGTCACTACTACTACTACCACCACTAGTGAACATCTAAATGGTACCTCACTAGTATTGCACCTCACTCTGAGCCTTTATATACCCTCTGTGTCCATGTATTGTTTGTAATGGCTTGATAAAGCTCCTGGAGAGCGAAACGTTGCCACAATAAAATGTCACATTAGTTACACTTGTGTCCTTTTACTTTACTCTTGCAGTTACATCGCTGGCCACTTTCACACACGTTCTCAACACAGGTTGATTTTCCTCTATGGTCTCACTTTTATTTGCACCGCAGAATTATCGACGTTACAGTCACTATCATCTACAACTGAAACATAACAGTATGTAATTCAAAACAAACATTAAAAAAATATTATCAAAAGATGAGCACAAACTTAAAATCTGAGAACGCGTTCCATTTATTCCACCATGTTTATGTTCAACATAACTTAGGTCAGTTACTGACCAAAACTTGACAACAACGTGAACGACAGAAAGCCAGACACACCCACAGACGATAAACTAGAATTACTTTTCACAGACGAGTTTTTTGTAGGTTTATTGAGGCAAACGTACACATAAGT
Organism: Cherax quadricarinatus; assembly: GCF_038502225.1. Taxonomy (NCBI): domain Eukaryota; kingdom Metazoa; phylum Arthropoda; class Malacostraca; order Decapoda; family Parastacidae; genus Cherax; species Cherax quadricarinatus. The sequence continues at coordinate 7,190,086 of NC_091311.1, read as the reverse complement.
ATAATTATCATTCAGTGTAAATTACCTAGTATAACTACCCAAAATTCAAAGTGATTTATTTCCAGTAGATTTCTTGTCATTAAGTCCAGTTTAAAGTTATGTAATACGTAAGCTCTCGAGTATTAATTTAAAGACATCTAGCCTTGTGTTTTTTCTGGGTGAATTCTGATTGCTGAGGTGTTAGCCAGTGAGGCCAGAGTTCTGTGTCAGGATGCTGTGTTAGCCAGTGAGGCCAGAGTTCTGTGTCAGGATGCTGTGTTAGCCAGTGAGGTCAGAGTCCTGTGTAAGGATCCTGTGTTAGCCAGTGAGGCCAGAGTCCTGTGTCAGGATCCTGAGTTAGCCAGTGAGGCCAGAGTCCTGTGTCAGGATCCTGTGTTAGTCAGTGAGGCCAGAGTCCTGTGTCAGGATCCTGTGTTAGCCAGTGAGGCCAGAGTCCTGTGTCAGGTCCCTGTGTTAGCCAGTGAGGCCAGAGTCCTGTGTCAGGATCCTGTGTTAGAAAGTAAGGCCAGAGTCCTGTGTCAGGATCCTGTGTTAGCCAGTGAGGTCAGAGTCCTGTGTCAGGATCCTGTGTTAGCCAGTGAAGCAAGAGTCCTGTGCCAGGATCCTGTGTTAGCCAGTGAGGCAAGAGTCCTGTACCAGGATCCTGTGTTAGCCAGTGAAGCCAGAGCCTGTGTCAGGATCCTGTGTTAACCAGTGAGGCCAGAGTCCTGTGTCAGGATCCTGTGTTAGCCAGTGAGGCCAGAGTCCTGTGTCAAGATCCTGTGTAAGCCAGTGAGGCCAGAGTCCTGTGTCAGGATGCTGTGTTAGCCAGTGAGGTCAGAGTCCTGTGTCAGGATGCTGTGTTAGCCAGTGAGGCAAGATTCCTGTGTCAGGATGCTGTGTTAGCCAGTGAGGCCAGAGTCCTGTGTCAGGATCCTGTGTTAGCCACTGAGGCCAGAGTCCTGTGTCAGGATCCTGTGTTAGCCAGTGAGGCCATAGCCCTGTGTCAGGATCCTGTGTTAGCCAGTGAGGCCAGAGTCCTGTGTCAGGATCCTGTGTTAGCCAATGAGGCCAGACTCCTGTGTTAGCCAGTGAATCAAGAGTCGTGGGTCAGATCCCTGTGTTAGCCAGTGAGGCCAGAGTCCTGTGTCAGGTCCCTGTGTTAGCCAGTGAGGCCAGAGTCTTGTGTCAGGATCCTGTGTTAGCCAGTGACGCCATAGCCCTGTGTCAGGATCCTGTGTTAGCCAGCAAGACCAGAGTCCTGTGTCAGGATCCTGTGTTAGCCAGTGAGGCCAGAGTCCTGTGTCAGGATCCTGTGTTAGCTAATGAGGCCAGAGTCCTGTGTCAGGATCCTGTGTTAGCCAGTGAGACCAGAGTCCTGTGTCGGGATCCTGTGTTAGCCAGTGAGGCCAGAGGCCTGTGTCAGGATCCTGTGTTAGCCAGTGAGGCCAGAGTCCTGTGTCAGGATCCTGTGTTAGCCAGTGAGGCCAGACTCCTGTGTCAGGATCCTGTGTTAGCCAGTGAGGCAAGAGTCCTGTATCAGGTCCCTGTGTTAGCCAGTGAGGCAAGAGTCCTGTGTCAGGTCCCTGTGTTAGCCAGTGAGGTAAGATTCCTGTGTCAGGATGCTGTGTTAGCCAGTGAGGCCAGAGTCCTGTGTCAGGATGCTGTGTTAGCCAGTGAGGCCAGAGTCCTGTGTCAGGATGCTGTGTTAGCCAGTGAGGCCATAGCCCTGTGTCAGGGTCCTGTGTTAGCCAGTGAGGCCAGACTCCTGTGTCGGGATCCTGTGTTAGCCAATGAGGCCAGACTCCTGTGTCAGGATCCTGTGTTAGCCAGTGAGGCAAGAGTCCTGTGTCAGGTCCCTGTGTAAGCCAGTGAGGCCAGAGTCCTGTGTCAGGTCCCTGTGTTAGCCAGTGAGGCCAGAGTCCTGTGTCAGGATCCTGTGTTAGCCAGTGAGGCCATAGTCCTGTGTCAGGATCCTGTGTTAGCCAGTGAGGCCAGAGTTCTGTGTCAGGATCCTGTGTTAGCCAGTGAGGCCAGAGTCCTGTGTCAGGATCCTGTGTTAGCCAGTGAGGCCAGAGTCCTGTGACAGGATCCTGTGTTAGCCAGTGAGGCCAGAGTCCTGTGTCAGGATCCTGTGTTAGCCAGTGAGGCCAGAGTCCTGTGTCAGGATCCTGTGTTAGCCAGTGAGGCCAGAGTCCTGTGTCAGGATCCTGTGTTACCCAGTGAGGCCAGAGTCCTGTGTCAGGCTCCTGTGTTAGCCAGTGAGGCCAGAGTCCTGTGTCAGGATCCTGTGTTAGCCAGTGAGGCCAGAGTCTTGTGTCAGGATCCTGTGTTAGCCAGTGACGCCATAGCCCTGTGTCAGGATCCTGTGTTAGCCAGCAAGACCAGAGTCCTGTGTCAGGATCCTGTGTTAGCCAGTGAGGCCAGAGTCCTGTGTCAGGATCCTGTGTTAGCTAATGAGGCCAGAGTCCTGTGTCAGGATCCTGTGTTAGCCAGTGAGACCAGAGTCCTGTGTCGGGATCCTGTGTTAGCCAGTGAGGCCAGAGGCCTGTGTCAGGATCCTGTGTTAGCCAGTGAGGCCAGAGTCCTGTGTCAGGATCCTGTGTTAGCCAGTGAGGCCAGACTCCTGTGTCAGGATCCTGTGTTAGCCAATGAGGCCAGACTCCTGTGTCAGGATCCTGTGTTAGCCAGTGAGGCAAGAGTCCTGTGTCAGGTCCCTGTGTTAGCCAGTGAGGTAAGATTCCTGTGTCAGGATGCTGTGTTAGCCAGTGAGGCCAGAGTCCTGTGTCAGGATGCTGTGTTAGCCAGTGAGGCCAGAGTCCTGTGTCAGGATGCTGTGTTAGCCAGTGAGGCCATAGCCCTGTGTCAGGGTCCTGTGTTAGCCAGTGAGGCCAGACTCCTGTGTCAGGATCCTGTGTTAGCCAATGAGGCCAGACTCCTGTGTCAGGATCCTGTGTTAGCCAGTGAGGCAAGAGTCCTGTGTCAGGTCCCTGTGTAAGCCAGTGAGGCCAGAGTCCTGTGTCAGGTCCCTGTGTTAGCCAGTGAGGCCAGAGTCCTGTGTCAGGATCCTGTGTTAGCCAGTGAGGCCATAGTCCTGTGTCAGGATCCTGTGTTAGCCAGTGAGGCCAGAGTTCTGTGTCAGGATCCTGTGTTAGCCAGTGAGGCCAGAGTCCTGTGTCAGGATCCTGTGTTAGCCAGTGAGGCCAGAGTCCTGTGACAGGATCCTGTGTTAGCCAGTGAGGCCAGAGTCCTGTGTCAGGATCCTGTGTTAGCCAGTGAGGCCAGAGTCCTGTGTCAGGATCCTGTGTTAGCCAGTGAGGCCAGAGTCCTGTGTCAGGCTCCTGTGTTAGCCAGTGAGGCCAGAGTCCTGTGTCAGGCTCCTGTGTTAGCCAGTGAGGCCAGAGTCCTGTGTCAGGATCCTGTGTTAGCCAGTGAGGCCAGAGTCCTGTGTCAGGATCCTGTGTTAGCCAGTGAGGCCAGAGTCCTGTGTCAGGATAATGTGTTAGCCAGTGAGGCCAGAGTCCTGTGTCAGGATCCAGTGTTAGCCAGTGAGGCCAGAGTCCTGTGTCAGGATAATGTGTTAGCCAGTGAGGCCAGAGTCTTGTGTCAGGATCCTGTGTTAGCCAGTGAGGGCATAGTCCTGTGTCAGGATCCTGTGTTAGCTAGTGAGGCCAGAGTCCTGTGTCAGGATCCTGTGTTAGCTAGTGAGGCCAGAGTCCTGTGTCAGGATCCTGTTTTAGCCAGTGAGGCCAGAGTCCTGTGTCAGGATAATGTGTTAGCCAGTGAGGCCAGAGTCTTGTGTCAGGATCCTGTGTTAGCCATTAAGGCCAGAGTCCTGTGTCATGATGCTGTGTTAGCCAGGGAGGCAAGAGTCCTGTGTCAGGATCTTGTATTAGCCAGTGAGACCATAGTCCTGTGTCAGGTTCCTGTGTTAGCCAGTGAGGCCATAGTCCTGTGTCAGGATCCTGTGTTAGCCAGTGAGGCCAGAGTCCTGTGTCAGGATCCTGTATTAGCCAGTGAGGCCAGATTCTTGTGTCAGGATCCTGTGATAGCCAGTGAGGCCAGACTCCTGTGTCAGGATCCTGTGTTAGCCAGTGAGGCCAGAGTCCTGTGTCAGGATCCTGTGTTAGCCAGTGAGGCCAGAGTCCTGTGTCAGGATCCTGTGGTAGCCAGTGAGGCCAGAGTCCTGTGTCAGGATCCTGTGTTAGCCAGTGAGGCCAGAGTCCTGTGTCAGGATCCTGTGTTAGCCAGTTAGGAAAGAGTCCTGTGTCAGGATCCTGTGTTAGCCAGTGAGGCCATAGTCCTGTACCAGGATCCTGCGCTAGCCAGTGAGGCCAGATTCCTGTGTCAGGATCCTGTGTTAGCCAATGAGGTCAGAGTCCTGTGTCAGGATCCTGCGTTAGCCAGTGAGGCCAGAGTCTTTTATGAGGATCCTGTGTTAGCCAGTGAGGCCACAGTCTTGTATGAGGATCCTGTGTTAGCCAGTGAGGCCAGAGTCCTGTGTCAGGATCCTGTTTAGCAAATGAGGCCAGAGTCGTGTGTCAGGACCCTGTGATAGCCAGTGAGGCCAGAGTCCTGTGTCAGGATCCTGTGTTAGCCAGTGAGGCCAGAGTCCTGTATCAGGATCCTGTGTTAGCCAGTGAGGCCAGAGTCCTGTGTCAGGATCCTGTGTTAGCCATCGAGGCCAGAGTCCTGTATGAGGATCCTTTGTTAGCCAGCGAGGCCACAGCCCTGTATGAGGATCCTGTGTTAGCCAGTGAGGCCAGAGTCCTGCGTCAGTAACCTGTGTTAGTCAGTGAGGCCAGAGTCGTGTGTCAGGATCCTGTGTTAGCCAGTGAGGATAGAGTCCTGTGTCGAGATCCTGTGTTAAGTGAGGCCAGAGTCCTTTGTCAGGATCCTGTGTTAGCCAGTGAGGCCGGAGTCCTGTGTCAGGATGCTGTGTTAGCCAGTGAGGCCAGAGTCCTGTGTCAGGTAACTTAGGGTAATTTTGTCCCCAGGATGCGACACACACACCAGTCGGCTAACACCCAGTTACCTACTTACTGCTAGGCCAGTGGTTCCCAAACTGGGGGTAAATTACCCCCTGGGGGTAATTTAACCATTTTTGGGGGGTAATGGAGGGGTGACAGAAAAAAAGTTATGAATTCTGAAAATCAAGAAAACAATGCGGTACCCGGTATGAGGATTATTGTTAACTTTTTCTTAGTATATAAAGTTGTAAAGTAAACCTATTATAAGTAAGTAATAAAGTTAAACCAAATAACAATAAACATCAAAAACTAATATACAGTATTAGAAAAGAAGAAATATATAGCTAAGTGTGTGGAAACCCAAAAGTATTTTGACAAGTATGCTTCAGGACAAAAGTCACTCAGTAGCCCAGATCGACCTGTCCAGTACACGTCACTCACTTCCTGAGGCTGCCTCTATTTCACACTGTCAGTTTATCTGTGAGCATCAGCCGAGGTAGACATAAGCTGGTATGTATGTGTACTGCCCTGTGCAGTTTATAGTTAGTATTTACCCACTGTTACTGTGAATTTGTAGCTATTATTAATTTTATATATAATGTATGTGTGGTTCTTACGTTTTCAATGGTTTTGCTAGGATTAGCAGAGTATGCGAGGCTGTATACGTTCACGTTTAGCCATATATATCAATAATAACATTTTGTGAAAGGGGTAACATGCTTTATGTGGCATGTTAAATTGGGTAACAAGCTGAAAAAGTTTGGGAACCACTGTGCTAGGCGATCAATGACAGCAGGTGTCTTAAGGAAACACGCACAGTGTTTCCACCCGTACCGGGGGTTGAACCACGAGCAATTAATGTGTGAGCTGAGTGTGTTACCAATCAAGATATGAAAGGGAACTCTAATTTGTGAGTAACTAGCTTACCTGGCGTATACCTGGAAAGGGTTTCGGTGGTCAATGCCCCCGCAGCCCGGTCTGTGACTAGGCTCCGGGGTGGATCAAGGCTTGTAGAATTTAAAACACTGCTCTCATGTTGCAGTTCGGATTCACTCTACAAACAACCAACTCTTCTGATAGGAAACTTATAGTTAGATATTCTTAGGGTATGTAACTCGTGGTACTTTCTCCATATATATTCTCTGACTTCAATGTTCTTGGAGATACAACAGTGGTTAGCTCCTCTATGAAAATAATTGTTACGGCTATAATTTCCTTCATGAAAGTCAGACCAGTAGAACAGTGAACAGCAACTGTTGAAGATGTTATTACATTTTATCCTCTAAATATAATTAAGATAATTGAGGAAAGGCAGATGTAATCGACCTTCATGAAATAAATGATTTTCCTTTTCGAGAGTGAATGTAATATATTTATACCTGGACTTTAATAATGACTAAAATAATAGAAGCCTCTTCTATATAACTCAGAGAGAGAGAGAGAGAGAGAGAGAGAGAGAGAGAGAGAGAGAGAGAGAGAGAGAGAGAGAGAGAGAGAGAGAGAGAGAGAGAGAGAGAGAGAGAGAGATTTTGGATTAAGTATAAACCTTTATTCCTTAATAGAAATATAATAAAAATTTGAACTAATAAGTGTTTTTCACTGTGCTCTAGTTTGTCTTTTTTTAACGCTGGAATCTCAAAAAAATAATATTTAGTAAGAGCAATCCAATGACCTATTTCCAGAAAGCTTTGAAAAAAATCACGGAAAAAACTTCAGCACTAAAATACTTCTAGTGACAGTTCATAAGAATGTTTGTTATGCTATTCTTAGTTCTACGTAGTTGACCATAAGTTAAACTCGAGCCCATTTTATATTAGACATTAAGTCACAAACAATCGCTTAATGTTTGAGGATCCTTTACATGTCTTCCATCCGTAAACAGTGTATCAGTTCACTTGTGTTAATCTAAACATTATTTATGTTGGGTGAACTTTCTGAAATATTTGTTCCCCGCAGCTTAGCCCTCTTAGTCTGCTAGTAGGCTAGTAGTAAGTCTAGAGGGCTTTACACTTTAGACATTTAATCCTGGACTCACGAAATCTTGATAATGCGACTTCCAGCATGTCATGGAAGTGACCTGTATGTTTTAAGTTACTCGTCATGGATTCAAGTCTGATGTTATCCTGGACTTATTAATCTATCTGTTATTTGATTCATTTTGAAATAGTTTCCGTTATTCACGCTCCTGGATGTCTCGTTTTCTGTTATTCCTAAGTTGGTTGTCTCGTTTTCTGTTATTCCTAAGTTGGTTGTCTCGTTTTCTGTTATTCCTACCTTGATTTTCTGGTTTTCTGTTATTCCCAACTTGATTTTCTGGTTTTCTCTGTTATTCACATCGTTGTGATCTCTCCTGGTCGGTAATCCTCTAAGTTATGTATAGTGAAAATATTGTTTATCTGTAATATTTAACTGACTTCAAAGTTTGTTTTCAGTTTTTAATAATGCAAATTGTATTTGTATTTATTTTGCATTGTGCAATGCTATGGTTTAATTCTTGAACGAAATCATGTTCACAGTGATTGATTTTTTGCAGAATTATTGATATGCAGTGCAATGAAGATTTAGTGTCTCAGTGTACACCAGCCCACTGTGTCTCAGTGTACACCAGCCCACTGTGTCTCAGTGTACACCAGCCCACTGTGTCTCAGTGTACACCAGCCCACTGTGTCTCAGTGTACACCAGCCCACTGTGTCTCAGTGTACACCAGCCCACTGTGTCTCAGTGTACACCAGCCCACTGTGTCTCAGTGTACACCAGCCCACTGTGCCTCAGTGTACACCAGCCCACTGTGTCTCAGTGTACACCAGCCCACCGTGTCTCAGTGTACACCAGCCCACCGTGTCTCAGTGTACACCAGCCCACCGTGTCTCAGTGTACACCAGCCCACTGTGTCTCAGTGTACACCAGCCCACTGTGTCTCAGTGTACACCAGCCCACTGTGTCTCAGTGTACACCAGCCCACTGTGTTTCAGTGTACACCAGCCCACTGTGTCTCAGTGTACACCAGCCCACTGTGTCTCAGTGTACACCAGCCCACTGTGTCTCAGTGTACACCAGCCCACTGTGTCTCAGTGTACACCAGCCCACTGTGTCTCAGTGTACACCAGCCCACTGTGTCTCAGTGTACACCAGCCCACTGTGTCTCAGTGTACACCAGCCCACTGTGCCTCAGTGTACACCAGCCCACTGTGTCTCAGTGTACACCAGCCCACTGTGTCTCAGTGTACACCAGCCCACTGTCTCAGTGTACACCAGCCCACCGTGTCTCAGTGTACACCAGCCCACTGTGTCTCAGTGTACACCAGCCCACTGTGTCTCAGTGTACACCAGCCCACTGTGTCAGTGTACACCAGCCCACTGTGTCTCAGTGTACACCAGCCCACTGTGTCTCAGTGTACACCAGCCCACTGTGTCCAGTGTACACCAGCCCACTGTGTCTCAGTGTACACCAGCCCACTGTGTCTCAGTGTACACCAGCCCACTGTGTTTCAGTGTACACCAGCCCACTGTGTCTCAGTGTACACCAGCCCACTGTGTCTCAGTGTACACCAGCCCACTGTGTCTCAGTGTACACCAGCCCACTGTGTCTCAGTGTACACCAGCCCACTGTGTCTCAGTGTACACCAGCCCACTGTGTCTCAGTGTACACCAGCCCACTGTGTCTCAGTGTACACCAGCCCACTGTGCCTCAGTGTACACCAGCCCACTGTGTCTCAGTGTACACCAGCCCACTGTGTCTCAGTGTACACCAGCCCGCTGTCTCAGTGTACACCAGCCCACCGTGTCTCAGTCAGTGGACCCCACCCCACTGTGTCTCAGTGTACACCAGCCCACTGTGTCTCAGTGTACACCAGCCCACTGTGTCTCAGTGTACACCAGCCCACTGTGTCTCAGTGTACACCAGCCCACTGTGTCTCAGTGTACACCAGCCCACTGTGTCTCAGTGTACACCAGCCCACTGTGTCTCAGTGTACACCAGCCCACTGTGTCTCAGTGTACACCAGCCCACTGTGTCTCAGTGTACACCAGCCCACTGTGTCTCAGTGTACACCAGCCCACTGTGTCTCAGTGTACACCAGCCCACTGTGTCTCAGTGTACACCAGCCCACTGTGCCTCAGTGTACACCAGCCCACTGTGTCTCAGTGTACACCAGCCCACCGTGTCTCAGTGTACACCAGCCCACCGTGTCTCAGTGTACACCAGCCCACCTTGTCTCAGTGTACACCAGCCCACTGTGTCTCAGTGTACACCAGCCCACTGTGTCTCAGTGTACACCAGCCCACTGTGTCTCAGTGTACACCAGCCCACTGTGTTTCAGTGTACACCAGCCCACTGTGTCTCAGTGTACACCAGCCCACTGTGTCTCAGTGTACACCAGCCCACTGTGTCTCAGTGTACACCAGCCCACTGTGTCTCAGTGTACACCAGCCCACTGTGTCTCAGTGTACACCAGCCCACTGTGTCTCAGTGTACACCAGCCCACTGTGTCTCAGTGTACACCAGCCCACTGTGCCTCAGTGTACACCAGCCCACTGTGTCTCAGTGTACACCAGCCCACTGTGTCTCAGTGTACACCAGCCCACTGTCTCAGTGTACACCAGCCCACCGTGTCTCAGTGTACACCAGCCCACTGTGTCTCAGTGTACACCAGCCCACTGTGTCTCAGTGTACACCAGCCCACTGTGTCTCAGTGTACACCAGCCCACTGTGTCTCAGTGTACACCAGCCCACTGTGTCTCAGTGTACACCAGCCCACTGTGTCTCAGTGTACACCAGCCCACTGTGTCTCAGTGTACACCAGCCCACTGTGTTTCAGTGTACACCAGCCCACTGTGTCTCAGTGTACACCAGCCCACTGTGTCTCAGTGTACACCAGCCCACTGTGTCTCAGTGTACACCAGCCCACTGTGTCTCAGTGTACACCAGCCCACTGTGTCTCAGTGTACACCAGCCCACTGTGTCTCAGTGTACACCAGCCCACTGTGTCTCAGTGTACACCAGCCCACTGTGCCTCAGTGTACACCAGCCCACTGTGTCTCAGTGTACACCAGCCCACTGTGTCTCAGTGTACACCAGCCCACTGTCTCAGTGTACACCAGCCCACCGTGTCTCAGTGTACACCAGCCCACTGTGTCTCAGTGTACACCAGCCCACTGTGTCTCAGTGTACACCAGCCCACTGTGTCTCAGTGTACACCAGCCCACTGTGTCTCAGTGTACACCAGCCCACTGTGTCTCAGTGTACACCAGCCCACTGTGTCTCAGTGTACACCAGCCCACTGTGTCTCAGTGTACACCAGCCCACTGTGTCTCAGTGTACACCAGCCCACTGTGTCTCAGTGTACACCAGCCCACTGTGTCTCAGTGTACACCAGCCCACTGTGTCTCAGTGTACACCAGCCCACTGTGTCTCAGTGTACACCAGCCCACTGTGTCTCAGTGTACACCAGCCCACTGTGTCTCAGTCTCAGTGGACACCAGCCCCCTGTGTCTCAGTGTACACCAGCCCACTGTGTCTCAGTGTACACCAGCCCACTGTGTCTCAGTGTACACCAGCCCACTGTGTCTCAGTGTACACCAGCCCACTGTGTCTCAGTGTACACCAGCCCACTGTGTCTCAGTGTACACCAGCCCACTGTGTCTCAGTGTACACCAGCCCACTGTGTCTCAGTGTACACCAGCCCACTGTGTCTCAGTGTACACCAGCCCACTGTGTCTCAGTGTACACCAGCCCACTGTGTCTCAGTGTACACCAGCCCACTGTGTCTCAGTGTACACCAGCCCACTGTGTCTCAGTGTACACCAGCCCACTGTGTCTCAGTGTACACCAGCCCACTGTGTCTCAGTGTACACCAGCCCACTGTGTCTCAGTGTACACCAGCCCACTGTGTCTCAGTGTACACCAGCCCACTGTGTCTCAGTGTACACCAGCCCACTGTGTCTCAGTGTACACCAGCCCACCGTGTCTCAGTGTACACCAGCCCACCGTGCCTCAGTGTACACCAGCCCACTGTGCCTCAGTGTACACCAGCCCACTGTGTCTCAGTGTACACCAGCCCACTGTGTCTCAGTGTACACCAGCCCACTGTGTCTCAGTGTACACCAGCCCACTGTGTCTCAGTGTACACCAGCCCACTGTGTCTCAGTGTACACCAGCCCACTGTGTCTCAGTGTACACCAGCCCACTGTGTCTCAGTGTACACCAGCCCACTGTGTCTCAGTGTACACCAGCCCACTGTGTCTCAGTGTACACCAGCCCACTGTGTCTCAGTGTACACCAGCCCACCGTGTCTCAGTGTACACCAGCCCACCGTGTCTCAGTTTACACCAGGCCACTGTGTCTCAGTGTACACCAGCCCACTGTGCCTCAGTGTACACCAGCCCACTGTGTCTCAGTGTACACCAGCCCACTGTGTCTCAGTGTACACCAGCCCACTGTGTCTCAGTGTACACCAGCCCACTGTGTCTCAGTGTACACCAGCCCACCGTGTCTCAGTTTACACCAGCCCACTGTGTCTCAGTGTACACCAGCCCACTGTGTCTCAGTGTACACCAGCCCACTGTGTCTCAGTGTACACCAGCCCACTGTGTCTCAGTGTACACCAGGCCACTGTGTCTCAGTGTACACCAGCCCACCGTGTCTCAGTGTACACCAGCCCACCGTGTCTCAGTGTACACCAGCCCACTGTGTCTCAGTGTACACCAGCCCACTGTGTCTCAGTGTACACCAGCCCACTGTGTCTCAGTGTACACCAGCCCACTGTGCCTCAGTGTACACCAGCCCACTGTGCCTCAGTGTACACCAGCCCACTGTGTCTCAGTGTACACCAGCCCACTGTGCCTCAGTGTACACCAGCCCACTGTGTCTCAGTGTACACCAGCCCACTGTGTCTCAGTGTACACCAGCCCACTGTGTCTCAGTGTACACCAGCCCACTGTGCCTCAGTGTACACCAGCCCACTGTGTCTCAGTGTACACCAGCCCACTGTGCCTCAGTGTACACCAGCCCACTGTGTCTCAGTGTACACCAGCCCACTGTGTCTCAGTGTACACCAGCCCACTGTGCCTCAGTGTACACCAGCCCACTGTGTCTCAGTGTACACCAGCCCACTGTGCCTCAGTGTACACCAGCCCACTGTGTCTCAGTGTACACCAGCCCACTGTGTCTCAGTGTACACCAGCCCACTGTGTCTCAGTGTACACCAGCCCACTGTGTCCCAGTGTACACCAGCCCACTGTGTCTCAGTGTACACCAGCCCACTGTGTCTCAGTGTACACCAGCCCACTGTGCCTCAGTGTACACCAGCCCACTGTGCCTCAGTGTACACCAGCCCACTGTGTCTCAGTGTACACCAGCCCACTGTGTCTCAGTGTACACCAGCCCACTGTGTCTCAGTGTACACCAGCCCACTGTGCCTCTGTGTACACCAGCCCACTGTGCCTCAGTGTACACCAGCCCACTGTGTCTCAGTGTACACCAGCCCACTGTGTCTCAGTGTACACCAGCCCACTGTGTCTCAGTGTACACCAGCCCACTGTGCCTCAGTGTACACCAGCCCACTGTGCCTCAGTGTACACCAGCCCACTGTGTCTCAGTGTACACCAGCCCACTGTGTCTCAGTGTACACCAGCCCACTGTGTCTCAGTGTACACCAGCCCACTGTGTCTCAGTGTACACCAGCCCACTGTGTCTCAGTGTACACCAGCCCACTGTGTCATCTTATAATTGATTGTAATTTTTCCTAAGACTATTACACAATCGTAATCTTGTCATACAAAAAACTTCTTAATAACGTTGACATTGTCTTCAACATACATTTAGCCAGTTTCCTAAAATCCAAGAACACCTGCAGTACCTAGACAGCAGTTGTTGTGATTCTACATCACCACGAGCTGACTGATTTACCTGCCCACTCTGCCCATCCAGTCTAAGTAACAATAAGCTGCTACTGCGTCCCTCCTTACAGTCTTGTGTTGCTCCGCCTTCACTTGTCTTGCCGTGACCTTGACACACGGCAACACTAAACAAGTCATCTTTTGACAAAGATTAATATACAACAACTATAGGCTACTTACGTAAACAGGTGCGGACGGATCGACCTTCTCTGCGGAAGCCTGCCTTGGCAGCTTGAGTAGAGGTGAGATGGAGAGCCAGTGCCAGCACCAGGGGTGCCAGGGTCAGTGTAGTCTTCATGCTGAGAGGATGAAGACCTCTTAAGATATATACATGCAATAAGATCACAGTAAACAGTTGATATCACATTATGTAAAGTAACTGCAGTTAAAAAAATGAAGTTCCAAGCGCTTTCGTAATTTCTCACATTATCAACACTGGTAATGTGAAAATTATGAAAGTGCTTGGAATTTAACTATCTTTTCACTGTGGTTTTTTTGCACACACACACACACACACACACACACACACACACACACACACACACAAACACACACACACACACACACACACAGCTAAGGGGAATGTCCTACGAAGAAAGATTAAGGGAAATCGGTCTGACGACACTGGAGGACAGGAGGGTCAGCGGCGATATGATAACGACATACAAAATACTTCGTGCAATAGATAAGGTGGACAGAGACAGGATGTTCCAGAGATGGGACACAGAAACAAGGTGTCACAATTGGATGCTGAAGACTCAGATGAGCCAAAGGGATGTTAGGAAGTATTTCTTCAGCCACAGAGGTGTTAGGAAGTGGAATAGTCTGGCAAGTGATGTAGTGGAGGCAGGAACCATACATAGTTTTAAGACGAGGTACGATAATGTTCATGGAGCAGGGAGAGGGAGGACCCAGTAGCGGTCAGTGAAGAGGCGGGGCCAGGAGCTGAATCTCGACCCCTGCAACCACAATTAGGCGAGTACAATAACGTGAGGCGAGTACACGCACGCACACACACACACACACACACACACACACACACACACACACACACACACACACACACACACACACACACACACACAGTATAACACCAGGCACATCTCCTGAAGCGCACATCAACCAAATAACTGCTGCAGAATATGGGCGCCTAGCAAACCTCAGAACAGCATTCCGACATCTTAATAAAGAATCGTTCAGGACCCTGTACACCGTGTACGTTAGGCCCATATTGGAGTATGCGGCACCAGTTTGGAACCCTCACCTAGACAAGCATGTGAGGAAACTAGAGAAAGTGCAACAAGACTAGTCCCGGAGCAAAAGAGTATGTCCTCCGAGGAGAGGTTAAGGGAAATCGACTTGACAACACTGGAGGACAGGACAGATAGGGGGATATGATAATTACATATAAATACTGAGAGGAATCGATGAGGAAGACAGAGACAGGATGTTCCAGACATTGGACACAGCAACAAGGAGTCACAGTTGGTAGATGAAGACTCAGGTGAACCACAGGGATGTTAGGAAGTATTTCTTCAATTGCCAGGAAGTGGAATAGTCTAGGTAGTTATGTAGTGGAGGCAGGATCCACACATAGCTTTAAGAAGAGGTATGATAAAGCTCATGGAGCTGGAAGAGTGACCGAGTAACGGGCAGTGAAGAGGCGGGGCCAGGAGCTATGACCCGACCCCTGCAACCACTACTAGGTGAGCACACACACACACACACACACACACACACACACACATACAATATATATATATATATGTGTGTGTGTGTGTGTGTGTGTTCCAATATGTGTCTTACTGGTGCTGTATATGCCAATGTGGGCCTAAAATATGCTGTACAAAGTATTACGAATGACATCTTGGTTAAGATCATAAAAGCTAACCTTACATTTACCAGACGCACGTTTGCTGCAGCAGGTATTCGTTTGAGTCCTCCTCAGGCGACATGTTCTGTGCACTGCTCACCCCGAGGTCATTTTTCCTGAGTGAGGTTTGCAGCCTTTCCCCTCTCCACCGAGTCTGTACTCCGTTTACTATCTTATTTGTCCATTCCCAATCTTTTTAACTTTGAAGTTGCTAATGTTAAATTTAAGTAGACATTTGTGAGACCAGACCTGTCGCCTGTGTGCTCACCGCGCTTTTGCCATTGGGCTGCCCCTGCCATAGGGCTGCCCATGCCACAGGGCTACCCCTGCCATAGGGCTGCCCATGATATAGGGCTGCCCCTGCCATAGGGCTGCCCCTGCCATAGGGTTGCCCCTGCCATAGGGCTGCCCATGCCATAGGGCTGCCCATGCCATAGGGCTGTTCATGCCATAGGGCTGCCCCTGCCATAGGGATGCCCCTGCCATAGGGCTGCCCCTGCCATAGGGCTGCCCCTGCCATAGGGCTGCCCCTGCCATAGGGCTGCCCCTGCCATAGTGCTGCCCCCTGCTATAGGGCTGTCAACGGTACTCCACTTGTACTAACTCCGACATTCCTTCATGAGTCACTGCTGGGTCACCACATAGAGAAGACCCGGGCCAAGACCTGTCCTGGTGAAGCAACCTGAACCTGAACCAGAACATGTAGCCTGTCTAGGTCCATTTATAGTCTTGTCTGGTCTTCACTCGCTTGCACTGTCCTCGTTACTTGCACATCATCTGGTAACAGGCATACCTCGGATGCTATCCCTCTCGTCATGAATTATTCACGTTTATAGGAAATAGTAGAGGTTCTAGTCCTGATCCTTGTGGGACCCCACTCGTCACACCTGCCGACTCTGTCACTTTTACCAGAGCACTAACTAGTTGTTTCCTTCCTGTTAGGTATTCCTTGATACATTGCACTGCTTTCCTTTTTTTCTGCCTGCTTCCTCTAGCTTTTATGCCAGTCTGTGTGTGTGTGTGTGTGTGTGTGTGTGTGTGTGTGTGTGTGTGTGTGTGTGTGTGTGTGTGTGTGTGTGTGTGTGTGTGTGTGTGTGTGTAAGATTTAAGTAAACAAGTCTTGATCTTGTTATGAAACGAAACTACAGAGAATGATGATTAAAATGCAAGTGCTTCTGTGATTGCTTAATCATATTCTCCAGGGAGAGTAGAGAGAGTCTAGTCACTGTAGTAGAGATGCAACATATACAAGGCTCTGGTATCTCAAACTCATCAGATGCAACATATACAAGGCTCTGGTATCTCAAACTCATCAGATGCAACATATACAAGGCTCTGGTATCTCAAACTCATCAGATGCAACATATACAAGGCTCTGGTATCTCAAACTCATCAGATGCAACATATACAAGACCTTGGTATCTCAAACTCATCAGATGCAACATATACAAGGCACTGGTATCTCAAACTCATCAGATGCAACATATACAAGACCCTGGTATCTCAAACTCATCAGATGCAACATATACAAGGCCCTGGTATCTCAAACTCATCAGATGCAACATATACAAGGCCCTGGTATCTCAAACTCATCAGATGCAACATATACAAGGCCTTGGTATCTCAAACTCATCAGATGCAACATATACAAGGCACTGGTATCTCAAACTCATCAGATGCAACATATACAAGACCCTGGTATCTCAAACTCATCAGATGCAACATATACAAGGCACTGGTATCTCAAACTCATCAGATGCAACATATACAAGGCCCTGGTATCTCAAACTCATCAGATGCAACATATACAAGACCCTGGTATCTCAAACTCATCAGATGCAACATATACAAGACCCTGGTATCTCAAACTCATCAGATGCAACATATACAAGGCCCTGGTATCTCAAACTCATCAGATGCAACATATACAAGGCCCTGGTATCTCAAACTCATCAGATGCAACATATACAAGGCTCTGATATCTCAAACTCATCAGATGCAACATATACAAGGCCCTGGTATCTCAAACTCATCAGATGCAACATATACAAGGCTCTGGTATCTCAAACTCATCAGATGCAACATATACAAGGCCCTGGTATCTCAAACTCATCAGATGCAACATATACAAGGCTCTGGTATCTCAAACTCATCAGATGCAACATATACAAGGCCCTGGTATCTCAAACTCATCAGATGCAACATATACAAGGCCCTGGTATCTCAAACTCATCAGATGCAACATATACAAGGCCCTGGTATCTCAAACTCATCAGATGCAACATATACAAGGCCCTGGTATCTCAAACTCATCAGATGCAACATATACAAGGCTCTGGTATCTCAAACTCATCAGATGCAACATATACAAGGCTCTGGTATCTCAAACTCATCAGATGCAACATATACAAGGCTCTGGTATCTCAAACTCATCAGATGCAACATATACAAGGCACTGGTATCTCAAACTCATCAGATGCAACATATACAAGACCTTGGTATCTCAAACTCATCAGATGCAACATATACAAGGCACTGGTATCTCAAACTCATCAGATGCAACATATACAAGACCCTGGTATCTCAAACTCATCAGATGCAACATATACAAGGCACTGGTATCTCAAACTCATCAGATGCAACATATACAAGGCCCTGGTATCTCAAACTCATCAGATGCAACATATACAAGGCTCTGGTATCTCAAACTCATCAGATGCAACATATACAAGGCTCTGGTATCTCAAACTCATCAGATGCAACATATACAAGGCCCTGGTATCTCAGACTCAGACACATGAGATGCAACTCAACCTTCACATAATTACTTGTCATAATAAACTTGAAGACTGACAACTCAGTGACCCGAGACATATATTAAACCCAAATTATTTGAGGAAAGAATAACGTGCCAGAAAATGTATTTTGGTTTGTCAACATAGCGGAAATTTCTGAAATATTTTACGCGATGAACATTCATTCTGTAATATTCTTTAAGTGTCATTACTGACATAACAGTTTACCTAAACTGTGCTGATCATCAGGTCACTGCACGTTATGTATTATGTTATGGATGTTAGTGTTCCGGCTGGTGTCAGTGTTCCGGCTGGTGTCAGTGTTCCGGCTGGTGTCAGTGTTCCGACTGGTGTCAGTGTTCCGGCTGGTGTCAGTGTTCCGGCTGGTGTCAGTGTTCCGGCTGATGAGGACCGTAGACGGAGATCAAAATGAATTTTGTTTTCTAGTTTCTGTCTACATGTGGGATTTATATCTCTCAACAAGTATTCAGCATACGTACGCGTACACACACACACGTACATACACACACACACACACACACTCGTGCACACACACACACACACACACACTGTTACACCCTTTTGTTCATTTCAAGTACTGTTTCTTATCACAATGGTATACTTTTACATGTTATTTTTGCTATTTCACTTAATATTATATTCAGGAGTAATTCCATTAGTAGCTAAAATGGATTTACTCGGCTTTATAATATTATCTGGTCGTATTACTTAGCTTTGTATTTAGGTAGGTCGTTTAATTAGTGCCAACTGCTGGTGACCTGGCCAAGCACCAGTAGGTGTTTTGAGCTGCTCAACCCCTGTTCCGACCGAGACAAAGTGGGCTGGTAAAGCCTCAGAGTTCAGTTCATACCTTCCTTTGGACCAGGAAGGGTCGAGGGAAGTATCCACCTCTAAACCACCATTTGCCTCCCTAGAAAATCCCAGGAATTTTCGGGAGCTTACTGCTAAGACTTATCTCGGTTGGAGAAGGCGGTTGAGAAGCTCTTAGAGAAAGTGAAGCCAAGTGAGCAAGCCTCTGTAGTGTATGAGGACTTATTGTAAAGTGAACCCTATCATAAGAAATCTATTAATGTGTTAGAGTTTTTAGGCAACGCCTGTGCATGTGCCTATACTAATATTTCGTGACTCACTCAGAGCCATTTGTAAATACTAAACCCAGTACTGTGTTGTTTTAATGAGGAATTGTAAAAGTATTCTACTCATAGTGCAAAATATGAGAAGGTGAATTTAAGTGATTATTATGATTATTAATAAATTAAATAGAAACTAAGAAAATTCCTTTTCCTCTGAAGTGAGTACCTAGACGTACTAAGTTTTTGTTACGAAAAGCACTATAACTCAGGGACCAACTGACTATGTTCGTAACACACACACACACTCGTGCACACACACACACACACACACGGGGCCAGGAGCTAGGACTCGACCCCTGCAACCACAAATAGGTGAGTACGTACAGACAGGTACACACACGTACACACACACTGACCTGACGACACTGGAGGGCAGAAGAGATAGGGGGGACTTGATAACGACATACAAAATACTGAGAGGAATTGACAAGGTGGACAAAGACAGAATGTTCAAGAGATGGGACACAGCAACAAGGGGACACATTTGGAAGTTGAAGACACAGATGAATCACAGGGATGTTAGGGAGTATTTCTTCAATCACAGAGTGGTCAGGAAGTGGAATAGTTTGGGAAGCGATGTAGTGGAAGCAGGATCCATACATAGCTTTAAGCAGAGGTATGATAAAGCTCACGGTTCAAGGAGAGTGACCTAGTAGCGACCAGTGAAGAGGCGGGGCCAGGAGCTAGAACTCGACCCCTGCAACCTCAACTAGGTGAGTACACGCGCGCGCACACACGTACACACACATATACACACACGCGCACACACACACACACACACACACACACACACACACACACACACACACACACACACACACGTACACATAAATACATACAAGTACACACAATTACACACACGTACACACACGTACACACACACACACAGTCTGGGGAACATAAGGTAGTCATTGCAGTTATGTATAATCCACCACAGAACTGCAGGAGGCCAAGAGAGCAATATGATGAGAGAAACAGAGGAATGGTTGACACACTAGCCGAGGTGGCAAGAAGAGCTCACTCGAGCAGAGCCAAGTTACTGGTTATGGGTGATTTCAACCACAGGGAAATCGACTGGGATAACCTGGAACCACACGGGGGTCCCGAATTATGGAGAGCCAAGATGATGGATATGGTGCTGGAAAACCTCATGCATCAACATGTTAAGGACACTACCAGAGAGAGAAGGGAGGATGAACCAGCAAGACTGGACCTTGTGTTCACCCTAAGCAGTTCAGACATTGAGGACATCACATATAAAAGGCTCCTTGGAGCTAGTGATCACATGGTTCTGTGTTCTGAATACATAGAGTTATAAGTGGAGAGGGTAACAGGAGTTGGATGGGAAAAACCAAACTATAAAAGGAGGGGCTAAAAAGGTATGAGGAACTTCCTGCAGGAGGTTCAATGGGACAACGAACTGGCAGGAAAGTCAGTAAATAAAATGATGGAATACGTAACAACAAAATGCAAGGAGGCAGAGGAAAGGTTTGTTCCCAAGGGTAACAGAAATAATGGGAAGACCAAAGCGAGTCCTTGGTTTACCCGAAGGTGTAGGGAGGCAAAAACTAAGTGCACTAGAGAATGGAAAAGGTACAGGAGGCAAAGGACCAGGAAAATAAAGATATTAGTCGAATAGCCAGAAACGAGTATGAACAGATAAGGAGGGAGGCCCAGCGACAGTTCGAAAAGGCTGTGGGCCCAGACAAGTTGAGCCCAAGATTGTTGAGAAGATGTGCAGACCAGCTAGCAGCACCTCTAACTCGCATCTTTCAGCACTGCCTAGTACAGTGCAAATGGCCCTCTCCATGGAAAGAGGCAAATGTAGTCCCTGTTCACAAAAAGAAGAGCAGAGCAGAAATCAGCAACTACAGACCAGTGTCACTCCTGTCAATCACTGGTAAGATCCTTGAGACAATAATCTCAAGACAAATGACAGATTTTTTTGACTACCACTCACTACTTTGTGATCGTCAATATGGCTTCAGGAAAGGTTACTCTGCTGCTGATCTGTTGTTAAACATCTCCACTAAGTGGCACCAGTCACTGGATGAATCCAAAGTCAGCTGTGTGGTAGCACTGGACATTGCTGGCGCTTTCGACCGGGTGTGGCACCAGGGCCTCTTAGCAAAACTTCAAGCACTGGGAATTGCAGGCTCTATGCTATGTCTCCTCAGTGATTACCTTCATGGTAGATCTCTAAGTGTAGTCCTCAATGGAACGGAATCAGCAAGACATCCTATTGGGGCAAGCGTTCCACAAGGAAGTGTGCTGGGTCCACTGTTATGGAATGTCTACTTCAACGACCTTCTTCATCTCATCCCAGAATCACATGCATATGCAGACGACTGTACACTGACATTCACTTATCCAAGAGAAGAAATGCCAGCTGCTCTAAGCTACATCAATCACCAGCTGAGAGCTATATCAGCTTGGGGAAATAGATGGCAAGTAACATTTGCACCTGAGAAAACGCAAATGATGATCGTCTCTAGGCACCATGATGGTAATGCTGGTGCAGTAGTAAGGATGAATGGGAGGATGTTGGCACCTGGAGAAGAAGTTGATATCCTTGGGGTGAAATTTGACTCCAAACTAACCATGAAGAACCATGTTGTAAATCTTGCAAACAAGGCAGCCAGGAAGCTTACAGCACTTCGCCGTATCTCGCATCTGCTTGACAGTAGGGGTTGCAAGATACTGTACGAGGCACAAGTACGCTCACACCTTGAGTATGCTCCACTTTCTTGGTTTGCCTGTCCCCCCTCTCATCTGCGACTGCTTGACAGAGTAGAGAACAGAGCAAGACGTCTCATCTCTCGCCTGGACCCATCCTGGATGGATCTGTCATTTCAGCAGAGCCTTCAACATAGGAGGGATGTGGGTGGCCTTACTGTTATGTACAAGGCCAATATTGTCAAAATACCACACTTGGATCCACTTCGAGGACAGCGCGAAACAAGCTTTTATGCCACAAGACGGGCAGAAAGCAGCAACTTCACTCTGGCTGTACCCTTCTCCAGAACATCACTCCATCTGAGATCATACATACCCAGGATGACTCGAGTATGGAACACATTCGTTCAGCATAATGATGTCAACGAGATAACGTCAGTTGATCAAATGAAAATGCTGGCCCACAGATGGCTCCAACTTCATCCTGTTCCCTACTTGTATGTCTCATAACAATAAAAATGCTTTCAAATGAGCTGATGTAGGTAACAGCTCTTAGCTTATCAATAAAGTTAGGAATCCTTAACCTGTAAATAGCTTGTCAATAAAGCTAGGGATCCTTAACCTTGTCAAACCATGTGTAAAAAAAAAAAAAAAAAAAAAAAAAAAAAAAAAAAAAAAAACGACATAACATCAAAAGTCAAGTCTGACCCGAAACTGTATATAGCCACATTAGAAGGAAGACAACAGTCAAAGACCAGGTGATCAGGCTGAGGGAAGAAGATGAGGAACTCACCAGAAACGATCAGGAGGTATGTGAGGAGCTCAATATGAGATTTAAGGAAGTATTTACAGTAGAGACAGGAAGGCCTCTCGGTGGACAGGACAGAGGGGGGGACACCGACAAGGAATATACCAACAAGTGTTGGTTGACATACACATAACTGAGGAGGAAGTGAAGAAGCTACTAAGGGATCTTGATACCTCAAAGGCAATGGGACAAGACAACATCTCCATGTGGGTCCTTAGAGAGGGAGCAGAAATGCTGTGTGTGCCACTAACCACAATCTTCAACACATCCCTTGAAACTGGGCTACTTCCTGAGGTATGGAAGACTGCAAATGTAGTACCAATATTTAAAAAAAGGAGACAGAAAAGAGGCACTAAACTATAGACCAGTGTCACTGACTTGTATAGTATGCAAAGTCATAGAGAAGATTATCAGGAGGAGAGTGGTGGAGCACCTGGAACGGAACAAGAGTATAAACGCCAACCAGCACGGATATATGGAAGGCAAATCCTGTGTCACAAACCTACTGAAGTCAAACACGAGAGAGAAGGGTGGGTTGATTGCATCTTCTTGGACTGCAAGAAGGCCTTCGACACAGTTCCTCACAGGAGATTAGTGCAGGTGCTAGAGGATCAGGTGCGTATAGCAGAAATTGCATTGCAATGGATCAGAGAATACCTGAGAGGAAGTCCAATGAGTCATGGTATGTGATGAGGTATCACAGTGGGCACCTGTGACAAGCGGGGTCCCACAGGGGTCGGTGCTATTTCTGGTATATGTGAATGACATGACTGCAGGGTTAAACTCAGAAGTGTCCCTGTTCGCAGATGATGTGAAGTTAATGAGGAGAATTAAATCAGATGAGGATCAGGCAGGACTTCAAAGAGACCTGGATAGGCTGGACACCTGGTCCAGCAACTGGCTTCTCGAATTCAACCCCGTCAAATGCAAAGTCGTGAAGATCGGAGAAGGGCAAAGAAGACCAAAGAAAGAGTATAGGCTTGGTGGCCAACGACTGCAAACCTCACTCAGGGAGAAAGATTTGGGGTGACCATAACACCGAGCATGTCTCCGGAAGCACACATCAACCAGATAACTGCTGCAGCATATGGGCGCCTGGCAAACCTGCGTTCCGACACCTTAGTAAGGAATCATTCAAGACTCTTTACACTGTGTACGTCAGGCCCATACTAGAGTATGCAGCACCAGTTTGGAACCCACACCTGGTCAAGCACGTCAAGAAATTAGAGAAAGTGCAAAGGTTTGCAACAATGTTAGTTCCAGAGCTGAGGGAAATGTCCTACGAAAAAAGGTTGAGGGAAATCGGCCTGACGACACTGGAGGAGTAGGAGGATCAGGGGAGACATGATAACGACATACAAAACACTGCGTGGAATAGATAAGATGGACAGAGACAGGATGTCCCAGAGTGGGGACACAGAAACTAGGGGTCACAGTTGGAAGTTGAAGACACAGACGAGTCAAAGAGATGTTAGGAAGTACTTCTTCAGTCACAGAGTTGTCAGAAAGTGGAATAGCCTAGCAAGTGAGGTAATGGAGGCAGAAACCATACATGACTTTAAGACGAGGTATGATAAAGCTCATGGAGCAGAGAGTGGACCTAGTAGCGAACACTGAAGAGGAGGCCCCAGGAGCTGAGTCTCGACCTCTGCAACCACAATTAGGTGAGTACAATTAGGTGAGTACACTCATTCGTCTTGGAGAAAACCTTAAGTGTACCTGAGAAGGATAGTGAGTGTGTGGGGACTACACGCTGATGATGTGGCTAAATCACTGGTAACAACCCAGCCCCTAGTAACAACCCAGCCCCTAGTAACAACTCAGCCCCTAGTAACAGCCCAACCCCTAGTAGCAACCCAGCCCCTAGTAACAACTCAGCTCCTAGGAACAACCTAGCCCCTAGTAACAACCTAGCCCCTAGTAACAACCCAGTCTCTAGTAACAAGTAGATCATTGCTTACAGAAGGTTCACGTCAGGTCAGTATTCGTACTGCTCACACCTCTGTGTTCTGGGGCCCTGAACACCTCCCTCAGTGTCTGGGATCCCTGGACCCACACCCAGGATTATCAGTAATGACAGGCATTTGACAGAACCCTAATGGCTATTCTGAACCCAATAAAGCGTGTTCCGTATCTCAGAGCGGATGTCTATCAATCTACAGTGAAGGTTCAAGGGTGAATATTGCACAGCTCGTGTTCAGTATTCCAATGTTTGTGTTCCTTAGCCAACAGGGATTGGTCCATGTGTCTTAAAATTTAGAAAACGTAGACTACTGTCGTAAGTAGGTACGTCGTAAGTAGGTGTGTCGTAAGTAGGTACGTCGCAAGTAGGTACGTCGCAAGTAGGTACGCCGTAAGTAGGTACGCCGTAAGTAGGTACGTCGTAAGTAGGTACGTCGTATGTAGATACATCTTAAGTAGGTACCTCGTAAGTAGGTACGTCGTAAGTAGGTACGTCGTAGCTCAGTGGTTACGCTCTAGGCTCGCCTCCTCCTCACTTAGCAGTAAATACCCTGAAAATAATTGACTGTTGTGGGTCTCACCCTGGGATCGGCCCTTAGGACCACAGAAATAATAGGTTACGCTGACTTTCCTATGTTATCCTCCGCAGTTTAATAGTAATCGGTCCAGAGGTTTCCGCTGAGGAAACCTAATGAATTATATTTGTTTCTGAATCTAGGCTTCACTACCAGGGCTTTCATTATATCCGTCATCCTGATAAATTAAACACATGTTCAAAACTTGGGTATCTTTATCGAGGAAACGTTTCGCCCCCACAGTGGCTTTATACGTCCTATACAAAAAAGAATAATAATGATCAGGAGTTTGATGTAATCAGTCCCTCAGTCTAGCGTCGATGTAATCAGTCCATCAGTCTAGCGTCGATGTAATCAGTCCCTCAGCCTAGCGTCGATGTAATCAGTCCCTCAGCCTAGCGTCGACGTAATCAGTCCCTCAGTCTAGCGTCGATGTAATCAGTCCCTCAGCCTAGCGTCGATTTAATCAGTCCCTCAGCCTAGCGTCGATGTAATCAGTCCCTCAGCCTAGCGTCGACGTAATCAGTCCCTCAGTCTAGCGTCGATGTAATCAGTCCCTCAGCCTAGCGTCGATGTAATCAGTCCCTCAGCCTAGCGTCGATGTAATCAGTCCCTCAGCCTAGCGTCGACGTAATCAGTCCCTCAGTCTAGCGTCGATGTAATCAGTCCCTCAGCCTAGCGTCGATGTAATCAGTCCCTCAGTCTAGCGTCGATGTAATCAGTCCCTCAGTCTAGCGTCGATGTAATCAGTCCCTCAGTCTAGCGTCGATGTAATCAGTCCATCAGTCTAGCGTCGATGTAATCAGTCCCTCAGCCTAGCGTCGATGTAATCAGTCCCTCAGCCTAGCGTCGATGTAATCAGTCCCTCAGTCTAGCGTCGATGTAATCAGTCCCTCAGCCTAGCGTCGATGTAATCAGTCCCTCAGTCTAGCGTCGATGTAATCAGTCCCTCAGTCTAGCGTCGATGTAATCAGTCCCTCAGTCTAGCATCAATGTAATCAGTCCCTCAGTCTAGCGTCGATGTAATCAGTCCCTCAGTCTAGCGTCGATGTAATCAGTCCCTCAGTCTAGCGTCGATGTAATCAGTCCCTCAGTCTAGCGTCGATGTAATCAGTCCCTCAGTCTAGCGTCGATGTAATCAGTCCCTCAGTCTAGCGTCGATGTAATCAGTCCCTCAGTCTAGCGTCGATGTAATCAGTCCCTCAGTCTAGCGTCGATGTAATCAGTCCCTCAGTCTAGCGTCGATGTAATCAGTCCCTCAGTCTAGCGTCGATGTAATCAGTCCCTCAGTCTAGCGTCGATGTAATCAGTCCCTCAGTCTAGCGTCGATGTAATCAGTCCCTCAGTCTAGCGTCGATGTGATCAGTCCCTCAGCCTAGCGTCGATGTAATCAGTCCCTCAGTCTAGCGTCGATGCAATCAGTCCCTCAGTCTAGCGTCGATGTAATCAGTCCCTCAGTCTAGCGTCGATGTAATCAGTCCCTCAGTCTAGCGTCGATGTAATCAGTCCCTCAGTCTAGCGTCGATGTAATCAGTCCCTCAGTCTAGCGTCGATGTAATCAGTCCCTCAGTCTAGCGTCGATGTAATCAGTCCCTCAGTCTAGCGTCGATGTATTCAGTCCCTCAGTCTAGCGTCGATGTAATCAGTCCCTCAGTCTAGCGTCGATGTAATCAGTCCCTCAGTCTAGCGTCGATGTAATCAGTCCCTCAGTCTAGCGTCGATGTAATCAGTCCCTCAGTCTAGCGTCGATGTAATCAGTCCCTCAGTCTAGCGTCGATGTAATCAGTCCCTCAGTCTAGCGTCGATGTAATCAGTCCCTCAGTCTAGCGTCGATGTAATCAGTCCCTCAGTCTAGCGTCGATGTAATCAGTCCCTCAGCCTAGCGTCGATGTAATCAGTCCCTCAGTCTAGCGTCGATGTAATCAGTCCCTCAGTCTAGCGTCGATGTAATCAGTCCCTCAGTCTAGCGTCGATGTAATCAGTCCCTCAGTCTAGCGTCGATGTAATCAGTCCCTCAGTCTAGCGTCGATGTAATCAGTCCCTCAGTGTAGCGTCGATGTAATCAGTCCCTCAGTCTAGCGTCGATGTAATCAGTCCCTCAGTCTAGCGTCGATGTAATCAGTCCCTCAGTCTAGCGTCGATGTAATCAGTCCCTCAGTCTAGCGTCGATGTAATCAGTCCCTCAGTCTAGCGTCGATGTAATCAGTCCCTCAGTCTAGCGTCGATGTAATCAGTCCCTCAGTCTAGCGTCGATGTAATCAGTCCCTCAGCCTAGCGTCGATGTAATCAGTCCCTCAGCCTAGCGTCGATGTAATCAGTCCCTCAGTCTAGCGTCGATGTAATCAGTCCCTCAGTCTAGCGTCGATGTAATCAGTCCCTCAGTCTAGCGTCGATGTAATCAGTCCCTCAGTCTAGCGTCGATGTAATCAGTCCCTCAGTCTAGCGTCGATGTAATCAGTCCCTCAGTCTAGCGTCGATGTAATCAGTCCCTCAGTGTAGCGTCGATGTAATCAGTCCCTCAGTGTAGCGTCGATGTAATCAGTCCCTCAGTCTAGCGTCGATGTAATCAGTCCCTCAGTCTAGCGTCGATGTAATCAGTCCCTCAGTCTAGCGTCGATGTAATCAGTCCCTCAGTCTTGCGTCGATGTAATCAGTCCCTCAGTCTAGCGTCGATGTAATCAGTCCCTCAGTCTAGCGTCGATGTAATCAGTCCCTCAGTCTAGCGTCGATGTAATCAGTCCCTCAGTCTAGCGTCGATGTAATCAGTCCCTCAGTCTAGCGTCGATGTAATCAGTCCCTCAGTCTAGCGTCGATGTAATCAGTCCCTCAGTCTAGCGTCGATGTAATCAGTCCCTCAGTCTAGCGTCGATGTAATCAGTCCCTCAGTCTAGCGTCGATGTAATCAGTCCCTCAGTCTAGCGTCGATGTAATCAGTCCCTCAGTCTAGCGTCGATGTAATCAGTCCCTCAGTCTAGCGTCGATGTAATCAGTCCCTCAGTGTAGCGTCGATGTAATCAGTCCCTCAGTGTAGCGTCGATGTAATCAGTCCCTCATTCTAGCGTCGATGTAATCAGTCCCTCAGTCTAGCGTCGATGTAATCAGTCCCTCAGTCTAGCGTCGATGTAATCAGTCCCTCAGTCTTGCGTCGATGTAATCAGTCCCTCAGTGTAGCGTCGATGTAATCAGTCCCTCAGTCTAGCGTCGATGTAATCAGTCCCTCAGTCTAGCGTCGATGTAATCAGTCCCTCAGTCTAGCGTCGATGTAATCAGTCCCTCAGTCTAGCGTCGATGTAATCAGTCCCTCAGTCTTGCGTCGATGTAATCAGTCCCTCAGTCTAGCGTCGATGTAATCAGTCCCTCAGTCTAGCGTCGATGTAATCAGTCCCTCAGTCTAGCGTCGATGTAATCAGTCCCTCAGTCTAGCGTCGATGTAATCAGTCCCTCAGTCTAGCGTCGATGTAATCAGTCCCTCAGTCTAGCGTCGATGTAATCAGTCCCTCAGTCTAGCGTCGATGTAATCAGTCCCTCAGTCTAGCGTCGATGTAATCAGTCCCTCAGTCTAGCGTCGATGTAATCAGTCCCTCAGTCTAGCGTCGATGTAATCAGTCCCTCAGTCTAGCGTCGATGTAATCAGTCCCTCAGTCTAGCGTCGATGTAATCAGTCCCTCAGTGTAGCGTCGATGTAATCAGTCCCTCAGTGTAGCGTCGATGTAATCAGTCCCTCATTCTAGCGTCGATGTAATCAGTCCCTCAGTCTAGCGTCGATGTAATCAGTCCCTCAGTCTAGCGTCGATGTAATCAGTCCCTCAGTCTAGCGTCGATGTAATCAGTCCCTCAGTCTAGCGTCGATGTAATCAGTCCCTCAGTCTAGCGTCGATGTAATCAGTCCCTCAGTCTAGCGTCGATGTAATCAGTCCCTCAGTGTAGCGTCGATGTAATCAGTCCCTCAGTCTAGCGTCGATGTAATCAGTCCCTCAGTCTAGCGTCGATGTAATCAGTCCCTCAGCCTAGCGTCGATGTAATCAGTCCCTCAGCCTAGCGTCGATGTAATCAGTCCCTCAGTCTAGCGTCGATGTAATCAGTCCCTCAGTCTAGCGTCGATGTAATCAGTCCCTCAGTCTAGCGTCGATGTAATCAGTCCCTCAGTCTAGCGTCGATGTAATCAGTCCCTCAGTCTAGCGTCGATGTAATCAGTCCCTCAGTCTAGCGTCGATGTAATCAGTCCCTCAGTCTAGCGTCGATGTAATCAGTCCCTCAGTCTAGCATCGATGTAATCAGTCCCTCAGTCTAGCGTCGATGTAATCAGTCCCTCAGTCTAGCGTCGATGTAATCAGTCCCTCAGTCTAGCGTCGATGTAATCAGTCCCTCAGTCTAGCGTCGATGTAATCAGTCCCTCAGTCTAGCGTCGATGTAATCAGTCCCTCAGTCTAGCGTTGATGTAATCAGCCCCTCAGTCTAGCGTCGATGTAATCAGTCCCTCAGCCTTCCATCGAAGTAATCAGTCCCTCAGCCTAGCGTCGATGTAATCAGTCCCTCAGCCTAGCGTCGATGTAATCAGTCCCTCAGCCTAGCGTCGATGTAATCAGTCCCTCAGCCTAGCGTCGATGTAATCAGTCCCTCAGCCTTGCGTCGATGTAATCAGTCCCTCAGTCTAGCGTCGATGTAATCAGTCCCTTAGCCTTGTGTCGATGTAATCAGTCCCTCAGCCTTGCGTCGATGTAATCAGTCCTTCAGCCTAGCGTCGATGTAATCAGTCCCTCAGCCTAGCGTCGATGTAATCAGCCCCTCAGCCTTGCGTCGATGTAATCAGTCCCTCAGCCTTGCGTCGATGTAATCAGTCCCTCAGCCTAGCGTCGATGTAATCAGTCCCTCAGCCTTGCGTCGATGTAATCAGTCCCTCAGTCTAGCGTCGATGTAATCAGTCCCTCAGCCTAGCGTCGATGTAATCAGTCCCTCAGCCTAGCGTCGATGTAATCAGTCCCTCAGCCTAGCGTCGATGTAATCAGTCCCTCAGCCTAGCGTCGATGTAATCAGTCCCTCAGCCTAGCGTCGATGTAATCAGTCCCTCAGCCTAGCGTCGATGTAATCAGTCCCTCAGTCTAGCGTCGATGTAATCAGTCCCTCAGCCTAGCGTCGATGTAATCAGTCCCTCAGCCTAGCGTCGATGTAATCAGTCCCTCAGCCTAGCGTCGATGTAATCAGTCCCTCAGCCTAGCGTCGATGTAATCAGTCCCTCAGCCTAGCGTCGATGTAATCAGTCCCTCAGCCTAGCGTCGATGTAATCAGTCCCTCAGCCTAGCGTCGATGTAATCAGTCCCTCAGCCTAGCGTCGATGTAATCAGTCCCTCAGCCTAGCGTCGATGTAATCAGTCCCTCAGCCTAGCGTCGATGTAATCAGTCCCTCAGTCTAGCGTCGATGTAATCAGTCCCTCAGTCTAGCGTCGATGTAATCAGTCCCTCAGTCTAGCGTCGATGTAATCAGTCCATCAGTCTTGAAAAGAATACAGCATATGCACGAAGTTGCTTATGTACTGTAGACAGGCGAGGTGAAGCAGTCGTAGGGATATCACAGTGGACAAATCCACATGTGGAAATAGGTTATGCCTATAGATATGTTGATTTATCCACTGTGATGCCACGTACGATTGCTACCTCACCTCTCTACAGTATATTAGCCACTTCTTCGCACATATGCTGTATTCTCTTCATGATTGATGGACTGATTACATCGACTCAAGGCTGAGGGACTGATTACCTCAAACTCCTTCTGATCTTCACTATTCTTCTTTATGTAGGACTGATGAAGCCACTATGTAGAGAACGATTTCCTCGATAAAGATTCCCAAATGTTGACCATGTGTCTAAGTCATCAACTTGTCGGTTGAACATTAAATTGGTATAAAATACCGACAGGTTGTTAGGTAAGACACATATGCAACAGTTAGGTATCTTTATTTCGAAACGTTTCGCCTACACAGTAGGCTTCTTCAGTCGAGTACAGAAAAGTTGATAGAAGCAGAAGAGACTTGAAGACGATGTAATCAGTCCATCACCCTTAAAGTTTTGAGGTGGTCAGTCCCTCAGTCTGGAGAAGAGCATTGTTCCATGGTATGAAACATATTGTTTCAGACTATGGAACAATAATCTTCTCCAGACTGAGGGACTGACCACCTCAAAACTTTAAGGGTGATGGACTGATTACATCGTCTTCAAGTCTCTTCTGCTTCTATCAACTTTTCTGTACTCGACTGAAGAAGCCTACTGTGTAGGCGAAACGTTTCGAAATAAAGATACCTAACTGTTGCATATGTGTCTTACCTAACAACTTGTCGGTTCTCTGAACCATTTATATACATCTGAAATGTTTTTCACTGTCAAAAGCCTAAAATGTTTTTGGCTGCTCCTCATGTATTCAAAGTTTGTAGATAAATGGTTCATTAACTCTAGGCTGAGGGACTGCTTACCTCAAACTTTTGGATCTTAAAGCATTCCTCTCTGTACTTGACTGAGGAAGTCACTGGCTGGCGAAACGTTTCCACAATAAAGACATGGAAGTGTTGAAACAAATGCCTAATTCATCACACTATTCCAGGTTACTGATGAACATTTCTCACCACAATCCCCTGTTAGTTAAATCCTTTGACACGAAAATATGAGTACTTCTTTCCCTAATCGGATGGAACACCTAGGCTGGTGCTCCAGCGGTTGCTTAACCGCTAGCTTAACACCGTTAATCTAGCGGTTCCTGCAACACTGATACCTTTCTGCACCGGTACCAGCAGCAGCTGATACGAATCTGCATCAAGAGGAACTGTCCTGTTTACTGATGATAAAGCGCCACTACTTGTAAATTCGAACTTCACTAATAACAAACACTGTGGTAATAGTTTTGCTGGGCTCTAGATCCGCAGTGAGGCGTGGTCTTACCTGACTAGACAAGAGTGTAGAGAAGAGTGTGTGAGGTTCCGGCCACGCCAGCCTTTATATATGTGTTTCACCTTGACCCTGGCGCATGCTCGGTAGCTCTTGAGATTGTTGGTCAGTTTCTCTGCTGTATGGTCGTTCAGTGATGGGTTACTGTTGTGGGTCACTGTTGTGGGTCACTGTTGTGGGTCACTGTTGTGGGTCACTGTTGTGGGTCACTGTTGAGCATATCGCTGGAAACGTACATCAGCTGACCATTAGTGTTGGAGCAACCAATCTGGCGACCATAAAATAAGACTCAAATATCCCACCAAAGAGTCTTGAAGGACTCTGTATCAACGCAAATCAGCTCTATCACAGAGTACCCAGCACCAGCAGTGAGCCTTCGCTTGAACAAACGAATATAGAAACTAGATAGAGCTTTGTAATTCTCTACGAGACTAATTCCGAGGTAGATCAATATGAAGAATTAATGCTAGGAAGGGGCCGTAACACTCGCTATAATTAGTAAATAACGACAAGTCATACAGGTGTCAGGAAGTGTTACCCCAGTTTGAGTTGCATCACACAAGACTTATAACACCGAAAAAAATATATAGAATAGACATATATGCAAGGTTAAGATGTTTTTATGAAGATACGTTTCGCTCACCAGTAACTATTACTGTAAGCTCCTGAGGAGAGAAACTCATTTTAACAAGTCTCTTAATATTCCACGTGTGTCTGTGTTATATAAGTATATAAGAAAGAAGGAACACTGCAACAGGCCTACTGGCCTATGCGAGGCAGGTCCAATTCTCACACTAGTTTAAGCCAATGAACCATACCCCCGGCCGGGATTGAACCCGCGGTCATAGAGTCTCAAAACTCCAGCCCGTCGCGTTAGCCACTAGACCAGCTAGCCACAATAAGATTCATCCAACTAGGTATATTTCTACACCATAGGAAGGTTAGCACAGGCACCTCTGTGACCACAAATGCAAGTTTTTACAGACGAATCTCCAGCTAGCGTGGCCGTGACGTGGGGGTATGGTTTATTTGCAATCGTGTCATTACGATTTCTTGAGTCATGTTGACGGCAGTGAAGGGACTTGAGCTAGAGTTCGTCACGGCCACGCTAGCTGGAGATTCGTCTGTAAAAACTTGCATTTGTGGTCACAGAAGTGCCTGTGCTAACTTTCCAATGGTGTAGAAATATACCTAGTTGGATGAATCTTATTGTGGCTAGCTGGTCTAGTGGCTAACGCGACGGGCTGGAGTTTTGAGATTCTATGACCGCGGGTTCAATCCCGGCCGGGGGTATGGTTTATTTGCAATCGTGTCATTACGATTTCTTGAGTCATGTTAAGCCAATGCCTTGACCTAGTGTGGTCAGACACGTCACTTAAGGGAGGAGCACTGCATCCGAGCTAGTAGCACAAGCTAGTTAGGTCCAATTCACACCCACCCACACCCACTCATGTATTTATCCAACCTATTTTTAAAACTACATAACGTCTTAGCGTCTATGATGGAACTCGGGAGTTTGTTCCATTCATCCACAACTCTATTACCAAACCAGTGCTTTCATATATCCTTCCTGAATCTGAATTTTTCCAATTTAAAGCCATTGCTGCGAGTCCTCTCTGTGTTAGATATTTTTAGCGCGTTACTTACATCCCCTTTATTAATTCCTGCTTTCCATTTGTACACCTCAATCATATCATCCCTAATTCTACGCCTTTCTAGAGAGTGCAGATTCAGGGCCTCAGTCTATCCTCATAGGGAAGATTTCTGATACATGGGATCAACTTTGTCATCCTCCTTTATACGCTTTCCAGAGCATTTATATCCATTCTGTAATACAGTGACCAGAACTGTGCAGCATAATCTAAATGATGCCTAACCAAAGATATATAGAGTTGAAGAATAACCTGAGAACTTCTATTATTTATTCTTCTTGCTATGAGGCCAAGGATTCTGTTAGCTTTATTGCGAACACTAATGCACTGTTGTCTTTTTTTAGATTACTGCTAACCAGAACTCCTAAATCCTTTTAGCAATCCGTGATATTAAGATCTACATTATTTAGTTTATATGTGGCATAGTTATTTTCCTGTCCATCATTTGTCTATATTAAATTGCATCTGCCACTTCTCCGACCACTGCATCAGTTAATTCAAATCATCCTGGAGTGCTCTAATGTCCTCATTAGAATGAATTGGACGGCCTAATTTGGTGTCATCAGCAAATTTGCTTATGTCACTATTTATTCCCTCATCTATGTCGTTTATGTAGATTGTGAACAACAAGGGGCCCAACACTGACCCCTGTGGAACACCGCTTGTGACGTGCCCCCATTCTGCTTTCTCCCCATTTATGCAAACCCTCTGCTGCCTATTCGTCAACCATGCCTCTACTCAGGAAAAAATTCTCCTGCTATTCCGTGTGCCTTAAGTTTCATCAATGGAACTCTATCAAAAGCCTTACTGAAGTCCATATACACAATATCATATTCATTACCATGATCTACCTCCTCAAACACCTTAGTGAAGAAAGTTAGTAAATTCGTAAGACAGGAACGACCCTTTGTAAAACTGTGCTGAGATTCATTAATCAATTTATGCCTTTCAAGATGACTACAAATTGCCTCGGCAATTATTGATTCCATAAATTTTTCCACTATGGAGGTAAGGCTTTTTGGTCTATAGTTTAAAGCTAAGGACCTGTCACCTGCCTTGTTAATAGGTATTACATTTGCCATTTTCCACTTATCAGGCGCTATGCCAGTTTGTAGTGATATGTTAAAAAGATTAGCCAAAGGTATGCTAAGTTCCTCTTGACATTCCTTTAATACCCTTGCAAACAGTTCATCAGGACCTGGGGATTTGTTAGGTTTTAATTTCTCTATTTGTCTGAGGACCATGTCACTAGTTGCTGCAATCGTGCATAGTTTATTATCGTCCTGTTCTACATAATCTATTATATCAGGAATTTCGCTGGTATTTTCCTGGGTAAAAACTGAGAGGAAGTAAGTATCGAAAATTTCACACATATGCTTATCACTGTCATGGATCTAACCTGAGTTGTTCTTAATTAAGTGGGCCCGTCTTATCCCTAATCTTACTTCTGAATACCTGAAAGAACCCTTTTGGGTTAGTCTTCGAATTCCTTGCGAGCTTAACCTCATAATCTCTTTTTACTTTTCTTATTCCTTTTCTTTATTTCTCTCTTTAGTTGAATATATTAATTTCTTAACTGCCCATCCCCTCTTTTGATACGCCTATATATGCCTCTTTATTGTTCATCCATTTGGGATCATTTTTGTTGGATCTAATTTCCCTATTCAGAACAAAAGTTGTCTGGGCAGCTAGAACTATGCTCTGAAAAACGTCATATTGGCAACAAAGACCACCTACCTGACCAATAGTCAGGTCATCCCAATTTAGCTCACCCAGGTAATTTTTCAGTCCCATGAAATCGGCCAAGCGGAAGTCTGGGACAGAGATTTGATTGCAGTTATCCGGGTAACTCCATGATATATTGAAACTAAGTGATTTGCGATTGCTTTCCCCAAGCTCATCATTAACCTCAAGATTATTAATGAGTGATTCTTTGTTGGCAACAACCAAGTCAAGGAGTTTGTTTCCTCTAGTTGGTTCTGTCACAAACTGTTTTAAAAAGCATTCCTGAACCGTATCAAGAAAGTTATTAGACTCAAGATTTCCTGTCACATTGTTCCAATCAATTTGTCTAAAGTTAAAATCTCCCATTATTACATTTTCATATCTAGATGCCTTATGAATTTCGTCCCATAACAGCTTACCGCACTCCCTGTCAAGGTTTGGGGGCCTATGAATCACACCCAAAATTAATTTGTCACGACCCTCGAGAAACTGTAGCCAAACAGATTCTGTGTCTGATGTTTCTAATCTTATATCCTGTCTAAGACAACAATTTAAATTATCTCTGACATACATCGCCACACCACCACCCTTCCTGTTGACCCTATCAGTGTGGCATTTCTTCATCTTTCAGGGTGAGCCATGTCTCTGTTATAGCAGTAATATCTATATTACCTGCACTTGCAAGTAATCTTAGCTCATCTATCATAGTTCTTAGACTTCTACTATTTATATAGTAAACCTTAAGGGAGCTAGTCACTCATTGCCTTCTACTATCTCTGTTTATTGATCAATTGCTTTGCCTTTACAAGCAACTTTATTTTGAATATTGTCTTCTAAACATATTCCTGAGGTATCCTGGTAATATCTACTGTTTACAACCCTAATACTGTAGCCTGGTTGTTTCCCACAAACGCCTATACCTCTATAATCTATCAGTTTAAAGTCCTAGACAAGTCATCAATTACCCCCTCAATCGAATTGGCTAATGCAACCACTCCAGCCCCAGAGAGATGAACCCCATCCCTTGCATACATGTCACGTTTGCCATAGAATTTGTCCGAGTCATCAATGAATGGGATTGCAAGTGCCTTGCAGTACCTGTCTATCCAGCAATTTATACCAGTTGCCCTAGACATCCATTCATTGCCCACTCCCTTTCTAGGCAAGATGCTACATATGATTGGGATTCCTCCCTTAGACCTGACTACTTCTATGGCTGACCTGTACTTATCCAGTAACTCCTGTCTCCTGCCCTTCCCAATGTCATTACCCTCAGCACTAAAACAGATAATGTGCTTGTTCCCATTACCTGACATAACGTTATCCAAGCTGCTTCTGGGAGGCACACCCTCTGTCTGACCTTCCTATCTCTGTTACTGAAAGCACAGTTCATATATCTTACCTGAGAATCTCCTACAATTAGAATATTCTTACCTTGATTAGCCGGGGAGTCAGTGATATCTTTAACCTCACTAACCACTGAAGTGCACTTGTCCTGGAGAACAGGGAATCGATTTCCTACCTTTACATCTTCTCTATTAACCCTCCTTATCTTCCTTCTTCCTGAGCTGTGAACCACTTGCAGCTGCCACTCTCAAAGCTGGTGGCCATTTCCTCTTTACCAGCTCCACCCATCTCACACTCACTCCCAGCCTCCTATTTTCCTCCTGAAGAAGTAGAACCTCCTTCTTCAACATTTTAACATGAGATTCTGAAACACTACAACAAGCCATGGTGCTTGGTAACACCCCACGCTAACTCCCAGAGAGCTTAGGACAGGTATGACCACACGTAACCACTGACCAAAGCGTAGTCTGAGAGATGTTAAGATACAGAGCAGAGTGGAAGAGGAAGTTTAGAATAGTGGTAGACACTTTGAAGGCGAGATGTTATAATGCCCACGAGTATAGGAAATGAGGGTGATTGCTCGTAAATAATTGTGGGGAGGGATCAAGAACTGGAGTCAACCCCCACACAACCTCAACTAGGTTAGTAGACATACCTACACACACAACAGCTGGCCAAGTGTACACAACAATTACACGACAAATGGTAACTAACACACCACTCGAAACAGGCCAAGTGTCCATCGATGAGAACCTTTAACAACAGGTTACACACGCTTCATGAAGTCACAGTTACGACAAGTGTCAACAAGGGCACACATACAACGGTAGCATTTCTGTAATTCAATTCAATTCAATTCAATTCAAGTTTATTCTCTATAAGGGTTACAATGTGGGGTTTACAGGCTTTGGGTATTGTGTGGTTTACATGTTACAAAATACTAATTACAGAGGGGGCCACTAGGACACCTAGCATGGCTAGGCATTTCGAGCAGACTTAGATTAATTCTTAACATTAAACCCTTACAGATTATGGTATTAAGGCTAAGTGACTACATCATAATTTGTGAGTTTAGCAATGTGAATGCTTTTGTTTTGGCACAATATAAGGTGTCTATATTGGAGTATCATAGGCAAAGTTATGACTAGTTAGGATTTATTATTTTAAGATTAAGATTAGTATTTCTGGGTTTATAGTCAGTGGGTAAGTGAGTGTAATTGTGAACCACCAGGTGGTTATCATGTAGTTAGTTTCGGGGTGGATCAGGGAGATAAGATGTTTTTTAACTGTAGTTTTGAAAGTGATGAATGTGTCTGCAGTTCTAGAGTTTTCAGGTAGGGCGTTCCAGATTTTAGGGCCTTTGAAATACACTGAATTTTTGTAAAGGTTTAGTCGAACACGGGGAATGTCATAGAGATGTTTGTGTCTGGTGTTATGCCTGTGGATCCTGTCACAACTATCAAGAAAGCATTTTAGGTTAAGGTTAATATTGGAATTTAAGGTCCTGTAGATATAGATTGCACAGTAGTAAGTGTGGATGTTCTGAACAGTGAGTAAGTTTAGATCTATGAAGAGTGGGGGGGGGGTGTTGCCAGGGATGGGATTTAGTGATTATTCTTACTGCGGCATTTTGTTGGGTTATTATTGGCTTTAGGTGTGTTGCTGCAGTTGAACCCCAAGCACAGATAGCATAGGTGAGGTATGGATATATAAGTGAATGGTATAGTGTGAGAAGGGCAGTTTGCGGTACGTAGTATCGTATCTTGGAGAGGATCCTCACCGTTTTGGGTACTTTTTTTGTTATGTGTTGGATATGGGTGCTGAAATTTAGGTTGTTGTCGAAGTATAGGCCAAGGAATTTGCCCTCGTTATGTCTGGCAATTAGAGTGTTGTCGATCTTAATGTTAAGTCGCGCAACACCTGCTCTGCTACCAAACATAATATAGTAGGTTTTGCTAGTGTTAAGTGTAAGTTTATTGGCTGTCATCCAAGTCGATATTTTGAGCAGCTCCTCATTAACAATGGTGTTGAGGGTGGCAAGATTAGGGTGGGAGATGACATAAGTCGTGTCGTCAGCAAAGAGAATGGGTTTCGGGTGTTGGGATATGTTTGGAAGATCAATGATGTAAATGAGGAAGAGCAGGGGTCCAAGGACACTTCCCTGCAGAACTCCAGTATCAAGTGGCTGTGTTGTTCATGCTGTGTCTTTAATGGTGACATACTGACACCTATTAGTAAGGTAGGATTTAAAATATGCAAGCGCATGGCCTCTTATACCATAGTGGTCAAGTTTGTGGAGTAGGATGTCGTGGTCTACTGTGTCAAAAGCTTTTCTTAGGTCAACAAAAATTCCTAGTAGATATTCCTTATTTTCCAATGCTGTGTAAAGCAGGTCTAGCATTTTTATAATTGCATCATTAGTGCTTTTATTTTTCCTGAATCCAAATTGGCAAGGGTTGAGTATGTTTTGTGACGTTATAAATGAATACAGTCTCCTGTGCACGAGTTTCTCGAAGATTTTGGATAGCAATGGTAAGTTTGATATTGGCCTATAGTTGTTTACGTCTGTAGGGTCACCACCTTTATGTATTGGTGTAACCCTTGCTGTCTTGAGTAGTGTCGGGAAAGTGCTAGTTTCTAGTGACTTGTTAAAAAGTAATGTAATAGCATGCGAAAGGACATGGGCCGCTCGCTTGTACAATAATGGTGGGAGGTGAGACGGATTTCCTGAGTTATTTTTAAGTGACTTTATGATCACGGTGACTTCCGTGGGCTCAGTTGGTACAAGATAGAAGGAATTTGGGAAATTCCCATCTAGGTAGTCCCCGGCACGGGCATTGGTACGTGGGATTTTACTGGCGAGATTAGATCCTATGTTTGAGAAGAAGTCGTTTATCTCGTTAGCTGTATCAGTGGGATGTAGTGGTGTTTCATTAGGTTTAGTTAGAACAATATTCTTTGTTTTTTTCAGTTTGTGGGTCCCCTGAATCTGGGAGTGTTTTCCAGGTCTTTTTATATCTCCTCTTTTGTCAGTGAATCTGCTGGAGTAGTACAGTTGTTTGGCTTTCTTTATTAGTTTGGTGAGAACTGTTGAATATTGTTTAAGAATATCTTTGTGTATTAAGCCCTGTCTATATTGCTTTTCATATTGGTGTTTCTTATCAATGGATTTCAGAATGCTGCTGGTTAGCCATGGGCAACCAAGCCGTTTATTCGTGATCTGTTTCGTTTTTATAGGACAATGTTTGTTGTATAGTCTAAGTATTTTGTTAAGAAAAATGTCTGTCCAATCGTCAATACCATTGGCATTGGAGAATTCTGTAGGCCAGTCACCAGTCTCTAGGTCTGCTGTGAAATTCCTTATTGAGGCCTCGTCATGGAGTCTAAATGAAACTTTGTTGTATTCGAGTGGTGGCTTACTAATGCTTATTAAGAGGAAGGTAGGGTAGTGGTCAGTAGTGCTATCTGTGATTATCCCTTATTTAAGGGGGGCTAGTATATTGGTCCATATGTGGTCTATTATGGTTGCACTTGTCTCAGTCAGCCTGGTTGGTTTAGTTATTGTTGGTATGAGAAGTGTGTTGTTCATATTGTTGATGAAATCAGTTACAGTCTGATCATCTGGTAGGCCAAGGTTGATATTGAAGTCTCCAGCTAAGAGAAGGTGGTGCTTGTTCATTTGTCTGTTTGTTATTAGTGACTAGATTTTCACTGAAGTTTGGGATGTTTGTGTGGGGTATCCGGTATATGGCACCGATTGTTATAGGCGCCTTGAGGATTTTTGCAGTAAAATTAGCAAAAATGTATTCCCCATATTCATCACTAAAGCAATTAGTGCTAATACAAGATAGTTGGTTAGAGTAATAGATTGCAGTACCACCCCCAACTTGGTATGGTCTGCAGTTGTGAATTGCTGTGTATCCTGGTAGTGGGTAGATATCTATTGTGTCCTGCTTAAGCCAGGTCTCAGTAAGAATAATGCAGGAGAAGGGTGTCTTTAGTGATTCAAGGAGTGCCAGGAGGTCATCATAGTGTTTGCTTAAGGACCTGATGTTGTAGTTAAGAACTGATAGACTTTGAGCAGTGTTCAGGATAGTGCTGGCTTGTGATGCTGTGTAATAAAGGCAGTTACTTTCCAATAAGTTTTGATTGTGTGTTAGATTATGGAGGTTTAGATCAGGGTCAACGTGATCGTTCATCTTTTAGGTTTAAATAGTGGTTGTTTATATCCTGTATTATGTGGTGAGTTCTAATACTGATTTCTGTAGTGGTGGGAGGTTTGGATAAGTATACCGCTAAAGCACTTGGGTCATATAGAGTATAGTCACTAATAAACATAATGAAATTGATATTGTCTATGTGTTGTGCTAGAATGAGCTAAAGTACAACTAGATATAAGCTAATACTATATAAAAAAAATACAAGTGGCACCAGACTCACTCTTGTAATTGCACTAAGGTCTAATATAATGAATTTAGTGTTGTCTAAGTATTGAGCTAGAATGAGCTAAAGTACAACTAGGTATAAATTTATAATATAAAAATACAAATTAAAATGGTACTTGCAATTGCACTAGGGTCTGATATAGGTTGTTAACAAGAACAATTGCACTAGGGTCTGATATAGGTTGTTAACAAGAACAATTGCACTAGGGTCTGATATAGGTTGTTAACAAGAACAATTGCACTAGGGTCTGATATAGGTTGTTAACAAGAACAATTGCACTAGGGTCTGATGTAGGTTGTTAACAAGAACAATTGCACTAGGGTCTGATATAGGTTGTTAACAAGAACAATTGCACTAGGGTCTGATATAGGTTGTTAACAAGAACAATTGCACTAGGGTCTGATATAGGTTGTTAACAAGAACAATTGCACTAGGGTCTGATGTAGGTTGTTAACAAGAACAATTGCACTAGGGTCTGATATAGGTTGTTAACAAGAACAATTGCACTAGGGTCTGATATAGGTTGTTAACAAGAACAATTGCACTAGGGTCTGATATAGGTTGTTAACAAGAACAATTGCACTAGGGTCTGATATAGGTTGTTAACAAGAACAATTGCACTAGGGTCTGATGTAGGTTATTAACAAGAACAATTGCACTAGGGTCTGATATAGGTTGTTAACAAGAACAATTGCACTAGGGTCTGATATAGGTTGTTAACAAGAACAATTGCACTAGGGTCTGATATAGGTTGTTAACAAGAACAATTGCACTAGGGTCTGATGTAGGTTGTTAACAAGAACAATTGCACTAGGGTCTGATATAGGTTGTTAACAAGAACAATTGCACTAGGGTCTGATATAGGTTGTTAACAAGAACAATTGCACTAGGGTCTGG
The DNA here is from genome assembly GCF_038502225.1 of Cherax quadricarinatus. NCBI lineage: Eukaryota > Metazoa > Arthropoda > Malacostraca > Decapoda > Parastacidae > Cherax > Cherax quadricarinatus. Next base: position 7,148,397 of record NC_091311.1, on the reverse strand, counting down.
TATAGGTTGTTAACAAGAACAATTGCACTAGGGTCTGATATAAGTTGTTAACAAGAACAATTGCACTAGGGTCTGATATAGGTTGTTAACAAGAACAATTGCACTAGGGTCTGATATAGGTTGTTAACAAGAACAATTGCACTAGGGTCTGATATAGGTTGTTAACAAGAACAATTGCACTAGGGTCTGATATAGGTTGTTAACAAGAACAATTGCACTAGGGTCTGGTATAGGTTGTTAACAAGAACAATTGCACTAGGGTCTGGTATAGGTTGTTAACAAGAACAATTGCACTAGGGTCTGATATAGGTTGTTAACAAGAACAATTGCACTAGGGTCTGATATAGGTTGTTAACAAGAACAATTGCACTAGGGTCTGGTATAGGTTGTTAACAAGAACAATTGCACTAGGGTCTGATATAGGTTGTTAACAAGAACAATTGCACTAGGGTCTGATATAGGTTGTTAACAAGAACAATTGCACTAGGGTCTGATATAGGTTGTTAACAAGAACAATTGCACTAGGGTCTGGTATAGGTTGTTAACAAGAACAATTGCACTAGGGTCTGATATAGGTTGTTAACAAGAACAATTGCACTAGGGTCTGGTATAGGTTGTTAACAAGAACAATTGCACTAGGGTCTGGTATAGGTTGTTAACAAGAACAATTGCACTAGGGTCTGATATAGGTTGTTAACAAGAACAATTGCACTAGGGTCTGGTATAGGTTGTTAACAAGAACAATTGCACTAGGGTCTGATATAGGTTGTTAACAAGAACAATTGCACTAGGGTCTGATATAGGTTGTTAACAAGAACAATTGCACTAGGGTCTGATATAGGTTGTTAACAAGAACAATTGCACTAGGGTCTGATATAAGTTGTTAACAAGAACAATTGCACTAGGGTCTGATATAAGTTGTTAACAAGAACAATTGCACTAGGGTCTGATATAGGTTGTTAACAAGAACAATTGCACTAGGGTCTGATATAGGTTGTTAACAAGAACAATTGCACTAGGGTCTGATATAGGTTGTTAACAAGAACAATTGCACTAGGGTCTGATATAGGTTGTTAACAAGAACAATTGCACTAGGGTCTGATATAGGTTGTTAACAAGAACAATTGCACTAGGGTCTGATATAGGTTGTTAACAAGAACAATTGCTCTAGGGTCTGATGTAGGTTGTTAACAAGAACAATTGCACTAGGGTCTGATATAGGTTGTTAACAAGAACAATTGCACTAGGGTCTGATATAGGTTGTTAACAAGAACAATTGCACTAGGGTCTGATATAGGTTGTTAACAAGAACAATTGCACTAGGGTCTGATGTAGGTTGTTAACAAGAACAATTACACTAGGGTCTGATATAGGTTGTTAACAAGAACAATTGCACTAGGGTCTGATATAGGTTGTTAACAAGAACAATTGCACTAGGGTCTGATATAGGTTGTTAACAAGAACAATTGCACTAGGGTCTGATATAGGTTGTTAACAAGAACAATTGCACTAGGGTCTGATATAGGTTGTTAACAAGAACAATTGCACTAGGGTCTGATATAGGTTGTTAACAAGAACAATTGCACTAGGGTCTGATATAGGTTGTTAACAAGAACAATTGCACTAGGGTCTGATATAGGTTGTTAACAAGAACAATTGCACTAGGGTCTGATATAGGTTGTTAACAAGAACAATTGCACTAGGGTCTGATATAGGTTGTTAACAAGAACAATTGCACTAGGGTCTGATATAGGTTGTTAACAAGAACAAGAGTATAACTAGATTTAAATTGACAAAATAAAATTCACAAATTAAAGTACCAAAAGAATAATAAGTAAAAAATAACAATGGCAATGACTTGGTTATAATATGATAATAAGATGGTAGACAGGTACACAGGTACACAGGTACACAGGTACACAGGTACACAGGTACAAAGGATAATATAAAGGTTGGAGTTGAATATACAAACTTGAAAATTTGGCAACAAAATGTTATGAAAAGTATAAAATAATAATTAATGTACACAAGTAAAATTGACTGGTATTAAATATGGTGTTTAATAAAATTTTAGTAAGTAATAATGATTACAAAAAAAGATTAATTAGCAAAAAAAAAAAGTGAAAAAGTAATGTTTATTTCAAGTATTAAATTTTAAGAAGAGTTATTTGGATTCAATATTGCACTGGTAGTTATACTAGAGGTTATTTGGCAGTACAAGGTATTTAAGAGTACTCTAAGATAGTAAATGTGGTATATCTCAGACTAGCATCCAGGAACGTAAACAAAGAATCATTAAGGGCACTACGCAAGGGACCGTCGTGGAGTATGCAACAGCGCTTGGTAAAACACTTGGCGAAGCTACAGAAGGCCAGAGGCTGCAAGAAATGATTTCCCGGAAGCGAGAGGAATGTCATACACGAAGACTGAATCTGATGATCGTAGAAGTAAGATAAGTGAGGGAAAAATATGATTACCAGATATATTAAATCTTGAGAGGCATAATCAAGGCAGACAGAGGCAGTGTCGTTCCCCCAAGAAAAGGAAAAAGGGGGCCACAGGTGAAAGTTAATGAGACATGGAAGTTAGAAAGTATTTCTTTGAGCTAACTGTGATTCAGAATGAATTAAGCTTGATATTAATGAGACTGTCTCCAGTCACAGCTTAGTCCAGCTACAAGCTTGACAGTGCCTGATTTTTTTTAAGCTAGAGTACAGACCCTTGTACTTTTTTTTTTTTTTTTTCAAATCTTGCACTTATGAGGAAACTCCTGGAGATTTTGGAGAGCCAAACAGTGTAACTTGTTTATCACGGGTTATTTCACAGCAACCAAATTGATTTAAAAAGATGTCACACTGAAACTTATACAACGTGAAGGTCAAGAGAATGTTTCTGTTGAGAAACATTCATCACCACTGAATGTTTCAACCTGACAGGAAGAAACATTTTCCAGCTACTACAAATAATCCAGCAAAATTTTCACTTACACAGTTTAAACCCTGGAAACTTTTCATTCACTTCATACTTAGTATCTGTTATTTAAAGATTAATGCCTTTCACGAGTGTTTTAATTTAATTAGGGAGAAGCGCTAACCAGTAAGTGTTATATCGCCTTTTAAATGGAAGGCCTTCAGCAAGGGGAGGATAAGTCCATTTCCTTGGATCAAGAGCCCCTCACCCGGTTACTTAATATAAAAATTTACGGTAGCATAAATAACACCAACTTTCTTCTAAATACGATTCGCCACTGTTGACATCTTCAAGCCGAGCAAAAGAGGCTTTTTAAAGTTATCTCCTGGAAACCGGTTTCTATATGGCTTATATAAAATTAAGAAGAAGTCAGCTGCACCTCTTAATTGCTGCATTGACCTATACTTAGTGATATTTGACCAGGGATGATGCCTTGAAGCCTCACGGATAACACGTTCTGAAGTTATTTATGAAAGTCTTGGAGGAGGTTAACAGCTCTGCATATAGACGTAAAGTTTTTAGGAGTTCACTAAACCCTTAAAAATGCTATGAAAATGCGAGATTTTAAGATTTATCAGTTTTTCCACTATTTATTAAGTAAAATTGATGCACGTGCGGCCCAGTAAGAACGCGATCTGTCTTTCTGGAAAAAAAAAATACACCAAAAGTCAAAATTTGAAGTGGACCATAAAAGAAATTTTCCACTGATCACACGAACTCCAGTGATTCCAGGTTTCATAAATTGATTTATTGTTATTACATTACAATCACAACTAAGCCCTAAACTCACAAGGGTTGCTGAATTATTACACTGACAAATTTGCCCCCACAAACTAGACCTGATGGCTACTATACTGGCCGCAAAATGCACCTCACCCCTTAAGTATTGAAGCCATAAGGAAGAAATAGATGCAATCGAGTTCGTTGCGGAAAACTGGAGAATATGTACACTTCCTTGCATCAAGAGCCTCCCCTCGCCGGCATCAAGGAACCTTCCTTGAGGAGTTTACAGATTCAAATATACTTGATATACTCACGTAAGAACCCTGATCTGATTTACTAAACTTTTCATTACATTTGAGTGTGGGTGATGAAGCAAACAAGACAAGAATGTACTTGATATAAACAAACAAGTATAAATGTCTCTTGCACTAGAAATGTTGTTACTTCCAATCTCCGCTGATTCTTCTTGCATGGTATCTAGCACATCTTCGTGGTTTTGCGGGGAGACTTCGATAGCTGAAGATCGTGTTAGCCACCGGGCTGGGCATGTGGGCTTCAGACGATCTGGAAACATTCTGTTCCGTCATGGAGACTCAAATATAGAAGAACCCTTGCGAAGAATATCGCTAGAGAGGTGTGACTGCAGTCGTAGAGAAAGAACCAGAACTTAACACAGCAGGGGAGCATTCGTGACGATGTGGAGGGCAGCAGGAGGAAATTGCAGGAGCAGGTAGTCTTCCAGCAGACAAGCAAGGTCACAGGTAAGGGCAGAACATGGTGGAGGTGTTGACTGTAGTGATTAAGGTGAATTAAGACAGGATTGCAGTGGTAGAACTGTTTCTGTTTTTCTTGAAGGTCGATCTGAAGAATTGAGGCAGCTCAGCAGGGTTGGTTTGACTTGTTTTAGCGAGAAGGGGCACGTTGGTTCACTGGCGAATTTGAGTGAGCCATCACACAGCCTTGTGTGCAGTTCCTTGAAAGGCATGGAACTGCTGTCGGATAGAGAAGCGTAGAAAACAAGGTTGGTATAAACCTTGTTAATAGATACCGACAAATTGGCTTAAAAAGATACGTGAGCAAATGTTACGACATAATTCTTAGAAAACGTTTCGGTCCTGGAACCTTGATCACTTCTAACACACAGATGTTAAAATAACAATATATATATAGGTTGTCCCATTCCAGGCATAAGGGAAAAAAATCAACATCTTCCTCTTCCTCAGAAGAGGAAGATGCTGTACAACTTTACAAGCTCGTAAACATGATCCAAAACATCTCAAGTAAGAGATACAATCTAAATTTCCTTGGTTGTAGTCAAATTGGTGATATAAGAACTTAATAAATATATTGGGCAAAATGTTCCAGCCTCTTAATCTCTGCCTGGCAGCCTTGATATTTACAAGACGTATTATTTACCATCATAAATCTATATTCACAGATGATAAATATTCAAGTGTAGTCTTATGACTAAATCAACTATTATTCTGCTTATGTAACGACGTGCAGATTAAGACATGTTGTCTCTGAAGAACAAAAAGGCACAATACCGTGACTGGAACAATACACAATAACCCGCACATATGAGAGAGAAGCTTACAACGACGTTTCGGTCCGACTTGGACTATTTATAATTTGTGACCATTTACATTTGTGACTTTGTAAATGGTCCAAGTCGGATCGAAACGTCGTCGTAAGCTTCTCTCTCCTACGTGCGGGTTATTTGTATAATGTTGCCTTCTTTTCGGCCCCTTAGTAAAATGTAGCTTTGTAAAAGCCTATCACTGGCCACTACTGCCGTTGCTGTCGACGAAGGCCGAGGCAACTTGCTGCTTCGATGGCTTATCGTTAGTTAATCAATCTATGACAGCTTGTAGACGTTCATAGAGTAACTATACACCAGTTGAGACGGAGACATGACATAGTGGACACTATATAACAAAAAACAACACTACTAATCATGGAAGATTTCAACCGCAAAGAAATTGACTGAGATGCACATGGTGAGCGAGGAATATTAGTGGGTAACATGCCAAACGTGGTGACGAAAAAATTCGTGTAAGCTTGTTAAATAATCACTAAGAAAAGAGGAGAGGTTGAACAGATAAGACAGGTATGATATTCGCCATAAGCCCACTGTTGTAGGCATGATTAAGTATGAAAGCCGTCTGGGTGCAGTAAGACACAGAGGCAGAAGGTGTAGTGGCGAAGTAAAGATGATACAATCAGTCCATCAACCTTGGAGAAATAGTATTTGAGGTGGTCAGTCCCTCAGCCTGGAGAAGAGTTCAGCTTCATGGTCTGGAACGATATGAAGCTGAAGAATGAGAATGGAATCTTAAAAACGGAGGGACTGACCACCTCAAATACCATTTCTCCAAGCTTGATGGACTGATTACATCATCTTCACCTCACTACTACACCTGCTGCCTCTGTATTTAACTGAAGAAGCCTACTGTGTGGGCGAAACATTTCAACAATAAAGATACCCAACTCTTGCACATTTGTCTTACGCATCAACTTGTCGGTATTTTATACCGACAAGTTGATGCGTTATTTGTGTAGTGTTTGGGTATTTGGGTATCTGTGTAGCGTTTGGGTATTTAATACCATTGTCAACATATCTTGTGGAATGACAGTTTACAGTTGAGGTGATGGACTACCTTGCTGGAAAGGGCCGTATATGAAGAAGTTTATACCCAGAAGAAGAGGCAAAGAATACCCGTAGCTGAATCAAAGATGCAAAGAGGAAAAGACTAAAATTGAAAAAAAGATACGTGGAAAAACAGAGTACAGAACACACAGGAAAATAGAAAGGTGAGCAGCTGAGGTATAAATATGGCGGGGATGTGAAACAGTTACGACAGTTATAAAACTGTTACAATAGTCAGTGTTACGAATGCAGGTACAAATGAGAGGCTTATAGTACCTGCCGAGGCATGAACGAAAGATAAATACAAAGATTTTGATCACTAATATTTACAGTATGTACAGAGTGTAATGGAGCAGCAATGCAGGCGGACACCATACAAATAATAGAGAAAATGAGTGATAGAACAAAGTGAGTTCGCTCTCTGCTATTGACTTATAACTCATACAAAAGAGATCAGAAGATATATTCAGCCATAACAAGTGAGTCTCCCTCCAGACCTGCTATTTAGGTATTACATCAATTCATCTTAAGTCAACAGGTAGCAGTCTGCAACTCAGTTGAGGGTCACTGCAAATGCAGAATCCATAACTGCTAACGTGTCTGAAGAGAAAATGCCAGTTATTGCGTAATGTAAAACGAATGAAGAGCAAAAAGTTACAATACCATGACTGGGACAATTCACAAATAACCCGCACATAGGAGAAACTTACAACGACGTTTTGGTCCTACTTGGACCATTGTGTGACTAGTTAACTGCCCAAGTCGGACCGAAACCTCGTCTACTGCACTTCGGAGAAAATGTTGGTACTCCGAATACTCTACAGGCACGTCGGAATAAAGAGGAAATACTAGCCTAGGATAACATTGAGGATGGCTGAATACAGGCTGGCAAAGAACGAAAAGGAAGCCTGAAGTGAATGAACCACTTAAAGAAATGTTCTCAGCGGAAACAGGAACATCACCGGAGAGTTACAAAGGCTACACCTGTGGGAATTAGCCGCTATGCAATAGGGAAAGAGTTGAAGGAATTCCTTAGTAAGTTGGGCATCTCAAAGGCAATGAACCTGGCACATTGTCTCAATAGATTCTATAAGAGGGAGCTGGAGCTGAAATTTACAAGTACACGGGTAGGATGCAGTTGCCAGAATGAATTCTCAGTAATTTAGAAAGGAGTCAGCCATGAAATGCTCAGTGACATTACTGTCACTGGCATGCATTTTCTGTGAGGTAATGAACAAGATAATCATGAGAGTGGTGGAGCACTAGGTGAAAAGTGGTTTCTTAAGCTACTACCGATATGAATCACGAAATCGTAATAACATGATTGTAAACAAAACACTGAACTGAAGGGGCTGAACCATAGCAAGTGAGTGGGTTCAAACCCCGTCCGTTCCGTGGTTTATTTACCAGTATGAATTTAGAAAAGTTAATCCCGTCTCAGAGATCTGTCGGGTTTTTACGAGAAAGCAACAGAGGTGAGACGAGTGAAAGATGGAGGGATTGACTGCATATTCCTGGTATCAAGAAAATCTTATACACAGTACGTCACACTGGGCAAGATATACTTAACATGAAAAATACTGAGTACCTGTCTGAGAAGAAATATATGAATGGACAATCATTACAAATGATGATTTCACAAAGATCGGTATTTTTCCATATTTTTTTCTGGTATATATAGGTGCATGAGATTTTCCAGTACTCCTCCAGTATGTACTACCCGTCCACATTTCTGGTACCCTATGTGGCTCCAGACTTTCCCTGTCATTCTCCTTGTGAGTGAAGGCCCTCGTACCTAGCAACTTAGTCCAATGTATCCCTGTTTGTAGATGGGGTGAAATTAATGGGAATATAAAATCGACAAGGATAAGCCAAGACTACAGATGGACCAGAAGAAACTGAAGGATGTGCCAGATAATTGACTATTGGAGTCCAACCATAGTAAATGCAATGTTATGAACAATTAAAGAAGGAATATGATAACCTGGAGTTGACTATAGACTCGGGGAACTAAGGCTGCAAACTTTACTCAGAAGAACCCAGAGATGACCCTTACTCAAGGAGAACCCAGAGATGAACCTTACTCAAGGACACAGTGAATGACCTCTGCAGCTGATGCTCGATTGTTAACGCACTCAACTCACACACTGAGGTCCGGGGGTCGATCCTCGGTACGGGTGGAAACATTGGGACGTGTTTTTTTAAGACTCCTGCTGTCCATGTTAACCTATCAGTAAAATAGGTATCAGGGTGTTGGTCGACTGGTGTGTGTCCCATCCTGAGGACAAAACTGACCTAATTTGCTTGAAATACTCCTCATAACAAACGGCTTTCTATATAGTAGTATGTTATTGACGTCAGCTGTGGTCTGTATACCTTGTACATGTACCCGTAGAAAGAAAGATATTATTATTAGTAATAGTAGTAGTAATAGTATTAGTATTATTATAACACAGAGATGGGAATTTTTCACATCATCTCCAGAACTATCAAGAAGTGAAGTGAAGTGAACTAAGAAGTGGTAGAGGAAGAGTACATAGGTTAAAGTAGTGGTTCTCAGCCTTCTTTGCCTCATTCACCTTCCTCAAGATTGTCTGACTCAAAAAACAAGAATAAGCCAGATAAAAAGTGAACTATTTACATTTATTTTTAATTCAACCTGTGACATTCAATAAACTTTATTGGATGTCATAAATTAATCTTAAAACAAACTACAGTTGTACAGATTGTATATAATTTACAGGATATAACACTTTGTTGATTAGTTGGTCCCAATTCCCCTCTGAAACACCCAAAAATTCCGCCCCCAGGGGGAATTCCCCCCTGGTTTAAGGAATAGGATTGCCAGGACTGACGATGGTAGGAAGGAGTGGACCCAGCAAGTAACAAGTTAAGATGCAGCTCCAGGACCACAACCACGACTCCTGTAACCATAAGTATGCTGCTGCTCGCACCAGGTGAAGACAAGAGACGATGGAAGTTGTATAAATTTAAGTGGACCATTTCCGGATGTACCACTGTGTACCAGCACCACATTCCAGAGCTTTTTCGTCTCGCTCCCTCTCCTCTTCATTGCCTCTGCCCCCTTCCCCACCCCTCCCCCACCCTCTCCCCTCCCCTAATCCTTCATTCCCCTCCACCATTATCCCTCCTCCACTCTAAGTCTCCACCTTCTTCCTTCTTTCTCTCGCGGACTCTCTCATATCATTACTCATTAGTTTCTCGCTGGGTCACCTCTGGCCCCTACCTACAGGAAGATTAGAGAGAGAGAGAGAGAGAGAGAGAGAGAGAGAGAGAGAGAGAGAGAGAGAGAGAGAGAGAGAGAGAGAGAGAGAGAGAGAGAGAGAGAGAGAGAGAGAGAGAGAGAGAGAGAGAGAGAGAGAGAGAAGGGGGGTAGAGAGAGAAAGGTGTGTAGTTCCTGCTGGGTCGTTACGGGGAGAAATATCTTAAATGCAACTCTAAAGAATTATGTAGAACTTGTGTAAGGTTGGAACTGTCGAACCGAGACCAGCAGTGAGGTGAAGGAGAGTGCTCGGGGGAACACAGCCTAGGTGCACTCTGAGACACCTGAACCACGCTGTGTTAGTGCTGTTCCTAGCTATGTTAGTGCTATGTTCCTAGCTATGTTAGTGCTATGTTCCTAGCTATGCTAGTGCTATGTTCCTAGCTATGTTAGTGCTATGTTCCTAGCTATATTAGTGCTATGTTCCTAGCTATATTAGTGCTATGTTCCTAGCTGTATTAGTGCTATGTTCCTAGCTATATTAGTGCTATGTTCCTAGCTATGTTAGTGCTATGTTCCTAGCTATGTTAGTGCTATGTTTCTAGCTATGTTAGTGTTATGTTTCTAGCTATGTTAGTGCTATGTTCCTAGCTATATTAGTGCTATGTTCCTAGCTATATTAGTGCTATGTTCCTAGCTGTATTAGTGCTATGTTCCTAGCTATATTAGTGCTATGTTCCTAGCTATGTTAGTGCTATGTTCCTAGCTATGTTAGTGCTATGTTCCTAGCTATGTTAGTGCTATGTTCCTAGCTATGTTAGTGCTATGTTCCTAGCTATGTTAGTGCTATGTCCCTAGCTATATTAGTGCTATGTTCCTAGCTATATTAGTGCTATGTTCCTAGCTATGTTAGTGCTATGTTCCTAGCTATGTTAGTGCTATGTTCCTAGCTATGTTAGTGCTATGTTCCTAGCTATGTTAGTGCTATGTTCCTAGCTATGTTAGTGCTATGTCCCTAGCTATATTAGTGCTATGTTCCTAGCTATGTTAGTGCTATGTTCCTAGCTATGTTAGTGCTATGTTCCTAGCTATGTTAGTGCTATGTTCCTAGCTATGTTAGTGCTATGTTCCTAGCTATGTTAGTGCTATGTTCCTAGCTATGTTAGTGCTATGTTCCTAGCTATGTTAGTGCTATGTTCCTAGCTATGTTAGTGCTATGTTCCTAGCTATGTTAGTGCTATGTTCCTAGCTATGTTAGTGCTATGTTCCTAGTTATTTCAGTGATCTGAGCCAAGTTATAATAATGGTCCGATTCAAGCTATATTAGTGACCTTTACAAAGCTATATTAGTGACCTTAACTAAGCTATATTAGTGACCTTAAAGCTATATTAGTGACCTTAACTAAGCTATATTTATGACCTTAACCAAGCTGTATTAGTGACTTTAACCAAACTATATTAGTGACCTTAACCAAGCTATGATTAATGACCTGAATCAAGTGCTCTCAGTGTTAAGGTCAAGCACAGTTCCTCAGGATCATTAAGGTCACAAGTCGTCTTGATATCACCAGTCAGGAACACTAATATCCAACTGAGGGTTAATGTAGGCTTTAAGTGCAAATATACAGAGATATATACACTGCTGGTCTCAGCGTATACACATATTCCTTTTGCATATATATAAAGAAAAGGCTCGCAGAGTTTGAAGCTTATCTATCACACAGTTTGCCATTAACTTTTGTCCTAGTTATTCACTGATACACATTTTTCTATACGTTATAAAGGACTGCCTGATGTGATCTTGGTTGTTAATTAAGGTTTCAACTTTGTCTCCCCGTGTTGCTTCCTCCCATGACAAACATGTGTTTTTGTACAACACTCTCAGCGCCTCGTTGCATCTTCCCTCTTCACACATTTTAACTCCTCCTATATCTTAAGATCCAGTAAATACAAAGCTTATGCTAGCTCTGACAAGTCTTAGAATTTCCTTGAATTATACACACTTGGCTGTGTAATTATTATTATTATTATTATTATTATTATTATTATTATTATTATTATTATTATTATTATTATTATTATTATTATTATTATTATCATTATTATTATTATTATTATTATTATTATTATTATTATTATTATTATTATTATTATTATTATTATTATCATTATTATCATTATTATTATTATTATTATTATTATCATTATTATCATTATTATTATTATTATTATTATTATTATTATTATTATTATTATTATTATTATTATTATTATTATTATTATTATCATTATTATTATTATTATCATTATTATTATTATTATTATTATTATTATTATCATTATTATTATTATTATTATTATTATTATTATTATTATTATTATTATCATTATTATTATTATTATTATTATTATTATTATTATTATTATTATTATTATTATTATTATCATTATTATTATTATTATTATTATTATTATTATTATTATTATTATTATTATTATTATTATTATTATTATTATTGATGGAAGTCCAAGCCCCTCGCACACAAAACCTCCTTTACCCCCGACCCCTACCTCGCCTTCCCTCCACTATAGATTTATACACTCTCGAAGTCATTCTGTTACGGTCCATTCCCTCTACATGTCCGAACCACCTCAACAACCCCTCCTCAGCCCTCTGGATAATAGTTTTGCTAACCCCACACCTTCTCCTAGTTTCCAAACTACGACTTCTCTGCATTATATTCACACCACACAGTAAACTAAAGGCCCTCGAACTCACGGCTTGGAGGGAAGGTCCAGGCAAACCTCTGTTGTCTGGTAACGCCAGGTACTGGGAAACCAAGGACCACCAGATGCAGGTTCGAATCAGGTTTTTATTTTTTTTTTTTTTAATTTTTCACATTCACTCCAGATGTATGTTTCATACGTAGTTAGCTGGCGGCTCCACCCTGGTTCTAGTTACACGAGGACTGGTTTTTATGTACGTGATGTGCAGCCTCAGGAATTCCTAACTAAACAACGTGAAGCCAGGTCTTCAAGACAGTTACTACCAGGACCAACACTGTCCACTGGTCACTGCTAGGACCAACACTGTCCACTGGTCACTGCTAGGACCAACACTGTCCACTGGTCATTGCTAGGACCAACACTGTCCACTGGTCACTGCTAGGACCAACACTGTCCACTGGTCACTGCTAGGACCAACACTGTCCACTGGTCACTGCTACGACCAACACTGTAGACTGGTCACTGCTAGGACCAACACTGTCCACTGGTCACTGCTAGGACCAACACTGTAGACTGGTCACTGCTAGGACCAACACTGTCCACTGGTCACTGCTAGGACCAACACTGTCCACTGGTCACTGCTACGACCAACACTGTCCACTGGTCACTGCTACGACCAACACTGTCCACTGGTCACTGCTAGGACCAACACTGTCCACTGGTCACTGCTAGAACCAACACTGTCCACTGGTCACTGCTAGGACCAACACTGTCCACTGGTCACTGCTAGGACCAACACTGTCTACTGGTCACTGCTAGGACCAACACTGTCCACTAGTCACTGCTAGGACCAACACTGTCCACTGGTCACTGCTAGGACCAACACTGTCCACTGGTCACTGCTAGGACCAACACTGTCCACTGGTCACTGCTAGGACCAACACTGTAGACTGGTCACTGCTAGGACCAACACTGTCTACTGGTCACTGCTAGGACCAACACTGTCCACTGGTCACTGCTAGGACCAACACTGTCCACTGGTCACTGCTAGGACCAACACTGTAGACTGGTCACTGCTAGGACCAACGCTGTCCACTGGTCACTGCTATGACCAACACTGTCCACTAGTCACTGCTAGGACCAACACTGTCCACTGGTCACTGCTAGGACCAACACTGTCCACTGGTCACTGCTAGGACCAACACTGTCCACTGGTCACTGCTAGGACCAAC
>NC_091311.1:7062372-7129872 GCF_038502225.1 Cherax quadricarinatus | reverse complement strand
AAAGGTTTGTACTTAAGAGGCCCTTGGGTACGAACCTCTCCTCTATCAAGTTGCACTTTGGGGTCACACATTCCATTATTTCGTTTACTGTTTTTCCAACCAGTTCTCTTTCCCATTGTACCTTATGCAGGAAATTCCTCATGCCTGTGTAATCCCCTCTTTTGTAGTCTGGTTTCTCTGGTCCTAATCTTGCTGCTTCACGCTCCAAGTTTAACTCTACAATGTATTCGAAGTTCGGGACCACGTAATCACTAGTTCTGAGGGACCTTTCATATGTGATGTCCTCAGTGTCTGAACTACTTAAGGTCAATATGTAAAGTAAAAGGACACAAGTGCAACTAATGTGACATTTTATTATGGCAACGTTTCGCTCTCCAGGAGCTTTATTAAGCCGTTACAAATAAGATATGTGTAGGGGAAACAGCTAAGAACCTCGAAACACGCCTCAATGAACACATCAACGCATGTCGGATTATAACTTGAACAACGCTTGCGTACAACACCGGAATTCCACCAACCACCTCATGAAATTCAACGACGCCCGACTAGTAATCAGAGAGCTAAATTTCTGCATACGTAAATGTCTTGAATCAGCATTAATCGCTGTTTCTAACACAATCAGGCAAAATAAAGGCATCTTCATCATCTCTGAAGTATTAGCAAAAACATAAGAACATAAGAAAGGAGGAACACTGCAGCAGGCCTGTTGGCCCATACTAGGCAGGTCCTTTACAATTCATCCCACTAACAAACATTTGACCAACCCAATTTTCAATGCTACCCAAGAAATAAGCTCTGATGTGCAAGTCCCACTCAAATCCAACCCCTCCCACTCATGTACTTATCCAACCTAAATTTGAAACTACCCAAAGTCCTAGCCTCAATAACCCAACTAGGTAGACTGTTCCACTCATCAACTACCCTATTTCCAAACCAATACTTTCCTATGTCCTTTCTAAATCTAAACTTATCTAATTTAAATCCATTACTGCGGGTTCTCTCTTGGAGAGATATCCTCAAGACCTTGTTAATATCCCCTTTATTAATACCTATCTTCCACTTATACACTTCGATCAGGTCTCCCCTCATTCTTCGTCTAACAAGTGAATGTAACTTAAGAGTCTTCAATCTTTCTTCATAAGGAAGATTTCTAATGCTATGTATTAATTTAGTCATCCTACGCTGAATGTTTTCTAACGAATTTATGTCCATTCTGTAATATGGAGACCAGAATTGAGCTGCATAATCTAGGTGAGGCCTTACTAATGATGTATAAAGCTGCAGTATGACCTCTGGACTTCTGTTGCTTACACTTCTTGATATAAATCCCAGTAATCTATTTGCCTTATTACGTACGCTTAGGCATTGCTGTCTTGGTTTAAGGTTGCTGCTTACCATAACCCCCAAGTCCTTTTCGCAATCTGTATGGCTAAGTTCTACATTATTTAACTTATAAGTGCTAGGGTTATGGACACTTCCGAGCTTCAGAACCTTGCATTTATCTACATTGAACTGCATCTGCCACTTTTCTGACCAAGAGTAGAGTTTGTCTAAATCCTCCTGAAGTTCCCTAACATCTACGTTTGAATCAATTATCCTACCTATCTTCGTGTCATCGGCGAATTTGCTCATATCACTAGTAATTCCTTCATCAAGATCATTGATATATATTATAAACAACAACGGGCCCAAGACTGATCCCTGTGGAACGCCACTTGTTACTGATCCCCACTCGGATTTAACCCCATTTATGGACACTCTCTGCTTCCTGTCTGTGAGCCATGATTCGATCCACGAGAGCACTCTTCCCCCAATGCCATGAGCTGCTACTTTCTTCAACAGTCTTTGGTGCGGAACTCTATCAAATGCCTTACTAAAATCTAAGTAAATAATATCAAATTCTTTATCGTGGTCAACAGCCTCAAAAGCTTTACTGAAAAAAGTTAATAAATTAGTTAGACAAGACCGGCCTCTTGTGAATCCATGCTGAGTATCATTAATCAAGCTATGCTTATCGAGATGGCTTCTTATAATTTGAGCTATAATTGACTCTAGTAATTTGCCTACAATTGAGGTCAGGCTTATTGGGCGGTAATTTGACGGTAACGACTTGTCCCCTGTTTTAAAAATAGGAATTACATTAGCCATCTTCCACATATCAGACACTACACCTGTTTGAAGAGATAAATTAAAAATATTAGTTAATGGTTCACAGACTTCCATTTTGCATTCCTTTAGAACCCTTGAAAAAACCTCATCAGGACCCGGTGACTTATTTTGCTTCAGTCGGTCTATCTGCTTCACAACCATTTCACTAGTGACTATGATGTTACATAATTTATCTTCTTCTGGCCCACTATAAAAATTAATTACCGGAACACTACTAGTGTCTTCCTGTGTAAAAACCGAGAGAAAATAATTATTTAAAATCGAGCACATTTCATTCTCTTTGTCAGTAAGATGCCCATAGTTATTTTTAAGGGGACCTATCTTATCTCTGACTTTTGTTCTATATACCTGGAAAAAACTTTTTGGGTTAGTTTTAGAATCCCTAGCAACTTTAATTTCATAGTCCCTTTTAGCTTTTCTTATCCCCTTTTTAATGTCCCTCTTAGTGTCAATATACTGATTCATAAGATGACCCTCGCCTCTTTTGATACGCCTATAAATTCCTTTCTTATGCCCTAGTAGATATTTCAGCCTATTATTCATCCATTTTGGGTCATTTCTATTTGATCTAATTTCTTTATAAGGGATAAATGTTCTTTGAGCAGCATGTATTGTGTTCAGAAAACTGTCATATTGATAGCTCTCTTCGTTACCCCAGTCAACAGATGATAAGTGTTCTCTAAGCCCATCGTAATCTGCTAAGCGAAAATCTGGGACTGTTACTGAGTTATCCCTACTATCATACGTCCATTCAATTCTAAATGTAATTGATTTGTGGTCGCTAGCACCCAGTTCTTCTGAAACTTCTAAATTATTAACAAGGGATTCATTGTTTGCCAGAACTAAGCCAAGCAGGTTATTACCCCTTGTAGGTTCTGTCACAAACTGCTTCAAAAAACAATCCTGAACTACTTCTAAGAAGTCGTATGATTCTAAATTCCCAGTCAAGAAATTCCAATCAATATGACTAAAGTTCAAGTCTCCTAGGATTACTACATTATCGTGCCTTGTGGCCTTAACAATTTCCTCCCATAGTAGTCTCCCTTGGTCCCTATCTAAGTTTGGGGGACGGTATATCACTCCTAAAATCAGTTTTTCATGCCCCTCTGAAAATTCTATCCAAACAGACTCTGTATGTGTTACTTCAGACTTAATACCAGTTTTTGTGCAACAGTTCAAGCGATCTCGGACATACAATGCCACCCCACCCCCCTTCCCGATACTTCTATCTACTTGGAACAATTTAAAACCCTGAATATGACATTCCGCAGGCATGTCCCGACTTTTTGAATTAAACCACGTCTCAGTTAAGGCAAATACATCAATGTTACCTGCACTAGCAACTAATCTCAACTCGTCCATCTTATTCCTAGCACTACGGCAATTAGCATAATAAACATTGAAAGACTCTCCTTTCTCTTTACCCTTCCTGCTCATTTCTGTTTTTCTACTAAACCTATTACTGTCCTTATCACCCAAAGTCCCTGGCTTTTCAATATCTACCTCGTTCTGCTTATTACTAGTTCCCCTAGAACTCGTAAT
The DNA here is from genome assembly GCF_038502225.1 of Cherax quadricarinatus. Classification (NCBI taxonomy): domain Eukaryota; kingdom Metazoa; phylum Arthropoda; class Malacostraca; order Decapoda; family Parastacidae; genus Cherax; species Cherax quadricarinatus. Next base: position 7,126,161 of record NC_091311.1, on the reverse strand, counting down.
ATTACTACACTGGGACTTCACTGTTTTCCTGCCAAAACCCATACCACTAACTATTCCTAGTTTAAAGTCCTAACTGCTCCCTCCACTGCAGTTGCCAGTGCTACCACCCCAGACCTAGATAAGTGAACCCCATCCCTGGCATACATGTCATTTCTGCCATAGAAGAGGTCCCAGTTGTCAATGAATGTTACCGCATTTTCCTTACAGTATTTGTCCAGCCAGCAATTGACACCAATTGCCCTGGACAACCATTCATTTCCAACTCCTCTCCTTGGCAAAATACCACATACGACAGGGTTCCCACCCTTACTCCTAATTATTTCTATTGCTGACCTATACCTGCTAATCAGGTCTTCACTCCTACGTCTGCCAACTTCGTTGCCTCCAGCACTGAGACAGATAATAGGATTGCTCCCATTACCTCTCATGATGTCATCCAGACGGCTAACAATATCCTCCATCCCAGCCCCAGGAAAGCAAACTCTCTGTCTCCTACTCCTGTCCTTCAAGCAGAACGCCCTATCCATATACCTAACTTGGCTATCCCCAACAACAACAATATTCTTACCTTCCTTGGTGTCGTTCGTCGTGATGTTCCCAGTAGTCGACTCACATTCGTCGGGTAGCACTGAGAATGTATTAGATGTTTCCACAACAGTTTCCACGGCAGTCTCTTCTTCATCGTTTCTACCTTTCCATTCGTCTTCTTGATCGTCAACTTCATTCCCTGCTGTCCAGCCACTGACCAGTTTCCCTTCTTGACCTGAGGACTCAAAACAGGAGGACTACTACGAATCTTCTTGTTTTCCTCGGTCAGTCGCCGAATCTCCAACTTCGCCATCCTCAATTCTTCCTTAAGCTGTTGGTAAAGTTGCTCGATGGAGGGCATCTTGCTTCAATTCGTAGAGAGCGTGCAAACAAGTCTTCACAGAGCTAAGTACACATCAACACTGCGCAAAAGCCAACTCAATCAGGAGCTACTGCGCAGCACGTCCGCACGGCCCAATAGCGATGAACATGTGTCCATGTACTGTTTATAACGGCTTGACAAAGCTCCTGGAGAGCGAAACGTTGCCACAATAAAATGTCACATTAGTTGCACTTGTGCCCTTTTACTTTACATATTGTCGGTAATTCTACCAATATTATTACTCAAGGTCAATATGAGATACAGCCTTGCTGGTTTATTCTCTCCCCCTCTCTTTCTCTCTCTGGTAGTGTCACTAACATGTTGATGTATGAGATATTCCAGGACCACCTCTATCATCTTAGGCCTCTGGTTCCCAATGTGGCTCAGGGTTTTCCCAGTCAGTCTCCTTGTGATTCAAATAACCCACAACTCTGGCCTGCTCATGTGGGCCCTTCTGGCCACTTCAGCTAGTGTGTCCCCCATTGTTCTGTTCCTCTCATCATACTCTTCACTTGGCCACCTGTTATTTTGTGGTGGGTTGTACATCACTGCAATCACTACCATGGGACCCCAGCCTGAAGTGTTCATACTATGTAGTCCTTTGCTTCCCTTCTGTCCATACCTTCCGTCTCCTTAAAATTCCACTGGTTTTGATGAGCAATGCAACTCCTCCTCCCCCTCTGTTCCTTCTATCTTTCATTAGAATCTGATATCTGGACGGAAATAACACATCTGTTACCATCTTCTGAGCTTCGTTTCTGTGAGTGCTGTGATGCCAAGGGATCTCTCCATGATTCTTTCGTGCCACTCCTCGTTCTTATTTGTAATTTCGTCTGCGTTGGTGCACCATACATCAGCTTTTTTCGAATGCTGTGTTCTAGGGGGTTCGTGGAGGCTGGGGGAGTGGGAGCCCTGGCAGGGTACTATGGGAGGCTCCTGTGAAAGTGGAATATGTGATGAGAGGGGGTGCAGAGTGTGGTTTGTTTTGGGGTAATTTGTTTGGTTGGAGGAGGGTTGTCGAGACTGAGGGTGTACTGCTCGCTGAGCCTTGTCGTACCTCTTCTTAAAGCTATGTATGGATCCCTGCTTCCACTTCATAACTCTCCAGACTATTCCACTTCCTGACAACTCTATGCCTGAAGAAATACTTCCTAACATCCCTGTGACTCAGCTGACTTTTCAGCTTCCAAATGTGACCCCTTGTTGCTGTGTCCCAGCTCTGCAACATCCTGTCTCTGTCCACCTTGTCAATTCCTCTCAGTATTTTATATGTTATCATGTCCTCCCTCTCTCTCTCCTGTCCTCCAGTATCGTCAGGTCGAATTCCCTTATCCTCTCCTCGTAGGACATACCCCTTGGCTCCGGGACTAGTCTCGTGGCAATCCTTTGCACTTTTTCTAATTTCTTGACGTGCTTGACTGGGCATGGGTCCCAGACTGGTGCTACATACTCCAGTATGGACCTGACGTACACTATGTATAATTTGTGTGTGTGCGTGCGTGTGTGTGTGTGTGTGTGTGTGTGTGTGTGTGTGTGTGTGTTAGTTAGTTACCATTTTGTCCTAAGCACATGTCGATTAGACACTAGGCCTGTTGTATATGAGTATGTGTGTACTCACCTACTCACCTAGTTGAGGTTGCAGGGGTCGAGTCCGATCTCCTGGCCCCGCCTCTTCACTGATCGCTACTAGGTCACTCTCCCTGAACCGTGAGCTTTATCATACCTCTGCTTAAAGCTATGTATGGATCCTGCCTCCACTACATCGCTTCCCAAACTATTCCACTTACTGACTACTCTGTGGCTGAAGAAATACTTCCTAACATCCCTGTGATTCATCTGTGTCTTCAACTTCCAACTGTGTCCCCTTGTTACTGTGTCCAATCTCTGGAACTGTGTGTGTGTGTGTGTGTGTGTGTGTGTGTGTGTGTGTGTGTGTGTGTGTGTGTGTGTGTGTGTGTGTGTGTGTGTGTGTGTGTGTGTGTGTGTGTGTGTGTGTGTGTGAGTGTGTGTGTGTGTGTGTGTGTGTGTGACATGGACCAGTTACAAGCAGAAGCAGGAACTGTGTTTATGCTGTACACTAAACTCTGAGTCAGCAGCCACGGGTCAGGGCAACAACCTCTCCCATCCACTATCTTTTCAGCTTAACTAATTAACGTGGCGGTGAGCGTGAGTAGAATGTTGACATGCTGACGTCAGTGACCTCTTGGCGGAAAGCGAATCACCCTACCTAGGAATACATTACCCATAGCAGTACTGTTCAACTTTCTCGACCCGTGCCGGAGCTAGGGAGAGTTACTGTCAGATGAACCAGCATGCCCACTCACACCACACCATCACCACACCCAGCTATACATTCCCAACATTTGCATTAGCCAACTTCCTGACTTTCTCGATTCGTGCAGGTGTTTGGCCGAGTTCCTGCTATGTGAGCTGGCCTGCCTCCTTTCCTAGCTCCACATGGGAGTTATGGAAGGCAGAAACTTCATTAGAATGACGTACATTATTACACTCACTACTGGAGACCGTCTTATTAAAACATTTAGAGGATTTTAAACTTCACGAAGATGTGGACTGACATGGCCATCTAATATTTGTACTATAAAACAAAGTGAAGACCTTTCTAGGACATAAAAGTCATCATGAAGTGATGTAACTTGATTCAACTTCTCATCGTGGGAAGAAATGTCCTGAAAGAACATGTTCACGGATCAAACAATATGATGAGAACGGAGAGCAACCCACAGTGAGAAAAAAAATATGCAAAGGAAGGCGTACACAAGAAATTAATGGAGCCCTACGCAAGGTTTCTCCTTACATTCTGTACTATGTGAAGCGTTAATTAAAAATTCAACGTTTTGAGGCTGGAATACAAGCATATTTCCAGTGTTTACAAAGTCATAAACCTGGATCGCAGGACTACATGTTATCTATTCTAAAGTAATAACAAGGAATGAATGAGAGTAGTAGAGTACCGATAACCAGCACAGGTTTAGAGAAAGTAGTTATTGATATCTAAGGTATTAATTAAAAGTATTTAATTCAAGAAGTTGCCTGATTTTTCTCCCTTGCTTCATCTGTTACTTATAATTTCGCTCATAACTCGACAATGCCTCATTCCATCACCTTCAAAATTCCAACTCTTGTGTACGGTCACTAGGACCAGGTTCTTGGAACAATTGGCATATGCAGGTTGCTTTGACCAGCGATGTTAAACACATTCCTCCCAGCATCCAGGAATGGCTGGGATAATTTCCAAACCCCTCATTGACGTAGCTTTAACGACTCTTAAGACACAGGTGAGTACAAATAGGAATGACGTGTGTCTGGCGTTGAGCAGACGGAGGACGAAGTCTTCACCACCATACCATGAGCTGAATCACCCACATGGGTTTAGCAATTAACATGAATTCAACAATAAACAAATTTAACTGTTAAATCATAATAAATAAATTTCAATTTAACTTCTAAATGGCTTCAGTATTTAATGGCTGATGCTTCTTATGGCCAGGGCAACACCCATTAAGTTTTCTTTATTTTTTTGCATGTTGGCAAATTTGCTAATATGAAATAAATGGTTCTCTGAGCCATTTATCTAGAGAATAGTTAAAGTTGGAGTTATTGGAATCTGTGCCATAGCTGAAAAACGACTCATCCGATAGACTTGAAATTTTTCCCCACTGGTAGTATATAAGTCCCAATTTGCCAGTTTTATTGAAAAAATAATGAAATTAATTTACATTCGACAAGTAAAGATTAATTTATTGATCAGATTCAAAGTATTATTCATGGAGTATTTTCTATAAGTTTTTTTTTCTGAGTTACCTGGAGTTTACCTGGAGAGAGTTTTGGGGGTCAACGCCCCCCGGCCCGGTCTGAGACCAGGTCTCATTAGGAGCAAATCTGAAATTTTATTGAAATTTATAAAAACAGTCTTGGAACCGTTGGAATCAGCTCAGTTATACTGAAGAATGACTTTTCTGATCGTCTTGAAACTTTTAACGTTGAGAGGATTTATTTAAAAAAAGTTGTCTCTCTGAGCTGTGTAAACTTCAGTTCACTTTTGCAATATTTAGAGAACGCCTCTTTGGATAGGCTTCAAACCCTAGACGTTGGTATATCTTAATTTGAATTTTTTTTTGAATTGATTTCAGACTCTTTGGGGGATAATTTGCCAGTTGGACTTCCTTATAAAAATAAAAGCAAATATTTTTACCTATATAACTGTAGAAGATTATAAATATAATATAAATGAGAAAAAATAGATAAAATAGATAAAATAGATAAAATAGATAATATGGGAAAAATGCATTTTTAGGGCCTTTTTAAATTTAATGAAAATAGATTTTCCGATTTTCAGAATTTTTTTTTTCCTTTCTTACCCTGAAATTTTTGTTTCTAACTCGTAAAATGGCTCAGTCGACCTCACTTACTTCATATATAAATGTTTCTCTACTGTAAATTGCTAATAACGTCTGATTTTCGATATATTTTCTAGTCACAACTCAGCCAGCTTGTGCGATCTATAAATATTATCACGTATAAAAAATAATATTAATAATAGATAAAATGGTTATAAACATAACCGCAATCTTTAAAGGGGTGGAGGGGTAAGCCAGTGGAAGGCCTCGGTCAGATGTCCAAAAGCTTTCAGCGGTGGGTCATCATCTGACTTAGACCCACGTCAGGAAACAATTGTCCTGTTTCCTGACAAGTCTTACCTAACCTAACCTGGGGTTTTTGCAACACAATACTGAAAATAGGAAATACAGGTTATATATACTGGTCCAGGTTAGGTGCTGACAGGGCCGGTGGGCCGAGGTAAGTGATAGCTGCATTTTCCTTTGTCAGTAAGTGTTTGGCAAGCATTTCTGAGTTCGTCAGTTGTTTTTTTGGATCAGTGGTGTTAGTAGTAGCGCTGAGAGCATATTCTAAAGTCTACAATGGAGGTCCCAATCTTTGGTGATGAACTTACCACTTTAGTGGTAAGTTCATCACCAGGCGTTGTTTATGTCGTCCCTTTGACACTGTTGGAGGCTCCCAGATGGTTGCCCATGTGATAAACTGTACACAGGGAGAAACTTGTAATAAGTAGTTAAAAGATACTTTCCATTGCTAGAAGCCTGCATGTTTCTCACAGTTTTTTTCTAATTTACCCTCTACAAACACCAGAAGCAACACTGCTTGACAGAAGGCCGTGGACATTTAGTAAAGGGATGCAGCCATTATAATTTAGCAAAAAGCCTTACGTACAGTCTGGTGTACGCACCAACTTAACGTTGTTGTATGTATCCACGCTTGTGGACAATGTATTGCTAACAGTGAAGGTTACAATAAGACTCGGAGAAATTGTATCATTGGTTGGGTACACAGCTACTGAAGTTCAGCCCCATAGTGGGAGTTATGGAAAATAGTTAGAGGGTAGGCATCCTGTCGACACCAACAAGGACCACGTTACCTAAGTTCCAGTAGGAGGAAAGCACCAGGTAAGAGACTACCTAATCTGGGAACGGGTTACCACGAGCCTCAAACTTGGAGAGGGCCCTAGTTACCAATATCTGGTTGATCACAGCTCTTGCTTCACTGTAGTGATCTCGGGTGATGCAGCATCTGGCTGATCACAGCTCTTGCTTCACTGTAGTGATCTCGGGTGACGCAGCATCTGGTTGATCACAGCTCTTGCTTCACTGTAGTTATCTCAGGTGACGCAGCATCTGGCTGATCACAGCTCTTGCTTCACTGTGGTGATCTCGGGTGATGCAGCATCTGGCTAATCACAGCTCTTGCTTCACTGTGGTGATCTCGGGTGATGCAGCATCTGGCTGATCACAGCTCTTGCTTCACTGTAGTGATCTCGGGTGATGCAGCATCTGGCTGATCACAGCTCTTGCTTCACTGTAGTGATCTCGGGTGATGCAGCATCTGGCTGATCACAGCTCTTGCTTCACTGTAGTGATCTCGGGTGATGCACCTTAAAACGTTTCATTCCTTCTTGAAATATAGACTTGAGATTTTAATGTTGGTGAATGAATGCTCCTTGCAACTGTGTCCCGTAGCTCGGTTGGTAGTGCACTCACCTCACACACTGAGTGTCCGTGGTTCGATCCCCGGTACGGGTGTAAACATTGGGCGTGTTTCCTTACACCTGCTGTCCTTATTCACCTAGCAGTAAGTAGGTACCTGGGTGTTAGTCGACTGGTGTGGGTTATATCATCCTGGGGGACGGGGGTAAATTATACCTTAGATACTGCTGGGCTTTGGTATAAGCTGAGGTAGGATAACAGCTCTTGGTATGTAAAATTGATTTGTGTAAAAACAAAAAGAATTACTAAAAGCTATGAATTCCGTGTGTATAAACAAAATACTGTCGCGCAGAGTTGCCAGCGACAAGGAAGGAAATATAAATTCTCCCATTTCTGATTGATTTAATAAAACGAACAAGAAACATGTGCAAAAATGGAAACTAATTATGCTGTTGTGAAAAAACAGGAGATAGCACCAGCCACATGTCTTCTGTTGGTGACTTTCTGTTGTATATTTTATACTGTTGTTTGTTAGGATAATTACTGTTGTTGTTGTGCAATCTTGATCTTGCCGTCTCTGGAGTTATTAATGTCGTTAACTCTGCTGTTGTTGCTATTTGTCTTACCAATAATAGCAGCATATTGTTAAAAACTACAGCGTGAGTGTTGCTGTGTGTGCAGCTGCTTCTGGTATTGTTTACACAGCTGTAATTTCAGATGTACGATATTCTTGGTATTGCTGTTGTCCTTGTACCATCTGTTATGAGGCCTCTGTCTCCTAAGAATGACTGCAGGTGTATGTTTACTCTTCTTGCAGCTGCTGCAGCTGCATGGCTTATTACTGATGCAGCTGCTGCACGGTTTATTGATAATACAGCTGATACATAGCTAATACATCTGTAGCTGCTGACTGGCCTGTTGCTCCTGTAGCTGTTAAATGGCCTGTTGTTACTGCAGCTGTTGATTGGCTTGTTACTACTGCAGTCTTTGCATAATTTGTTGCGGCTGCAGCTGTTGTTGATTCTGCTGCTGTTGGAGAAGATGTCCGTTTGTGTAATGATCTTGTTGAAGCGATATTGAGTGAGGCTGGGAGGAAGGGAGATGAAGATGTCTTCTCGCTTCAAGGATAAGTCATGAATGACAGGCTTATGACAGTGCAAGTGGGGATGGGGGATACCCAAACAGCTCAGCTCAGGGATGAGGACGAAGGATAGTTAGAATGTTCTAGGTAGGAGTGAGGGATACCTATACAGTTCTAGTCATGGGTGAGCGATAGCTAGACAGTACTAGATAAGGGTGAGTGATATTTAGACAGTTTTAATCATGATTGAGGAATGTCTAGACAGTTGTAATCATGGAATAAGGGATACCAAGACAGGTGTTATCAGGAGTGAGGGATAGCTAGGCAGCTCTAGTCAAAGCGAGTCCTGGGTGTCCCTCCAGAAATCTTCGTCAGTTCTACAAGAAGTTCGTGGGCGAGTTCATACGTGGAGTTACAACACTAGGTTTGCTGAGTAGGTTGCCGGGTCTGTGACGCTGGATCACACTGCGGGTCTGTGACGCTGGATCACACTGCGGGTCTGTGACGCTGGATCACACTGCGGGTCTGTGACGCTGGATCACACTACTGGTTGATGCAGCTTGTGAAGTTGCCAAGCTGTCGACGAATGAAGGTGCATTAATATTGAACGTGTAGATAAGTGGTTCAGAGAACCGACAAGTTGATAAATTAAACACATGTTTAACACTTGGGTATCATTAATACGGAAATGTTTCGCCACACAGTAGTTTCATCAGTCCAATAGAAAGAAGAATGGTGGCGATCGGAAGGAGTTTATAGTAACTGGTCCCTCAGCTTAGAGTCGATGTGGAAATATAAACACAAATGCAGTATAATGTGATCCTTTATTGACAACGTTTCACCCACACAGTGGGCTTTTTCAAGTCACACACGGATCTACCTGGGGTTGGAAGGTACGAGAGTATTTATAGGCATGTTCAGAATGTTGAGGTCAGGTGGAGAATGCTGCATCTGATGATCTACCGGGTGGGGTTATAGAGTCTTGGGTAGCTTGGCAGGGGTATTGGACAAGTTGTGAGTAGACCTTCTGCAGTGTTCTATGTTCTTATGTGGGATAGCGATGAAGAAGTTTCTTGGCGAGTGGTTCAGCTATGTTATAGAAGCCACTGTTCTGGTTGAAATTGTTGGTTGTAGAGATGAACGATGATTCCAGGATTCTTCTGTATTGAGTGTTGTCTTCTGTGGCTATAAGTCTTGAGAAGAATCCTGGAATCATCGCTCATCTCTACAACCAACAATTTCAACCAGAACAACGGCTTCTATAACATAGCTGAACCACTCGCCAAGAAACTTCTTCATCGCTATCCCACATAAGAACATAGAACACTGCAGAAGGTCTACTCACAACTTGTCCAATACCCCTGCCAAGCTACCCAAGACTCTATAACCCCACCCGGTAGATCATCAGATGCAGCATTCTCCACCTGACCTCAACATTCTGAACATGCCTATAAATACTCTCGTACCTTCCAACCCCAGGTAGATCCGTGTGTGACTTGAAAAAGCCCACTGTGTGGGTGAAACGTTGTCAATAAAGGATCACATTATACTGCATTTGTGTTTATATTTCCATTGTGTCGGTATTTTATACCATTTATTTCCTTAGAGTCGATGTAATCAGTCTATCAATCTTGATAGAGGTCATCAACTCTAATAAGATTGATGGACTGATTACATCGACTTCGGACTGTGAAACTGATTACCTCAATCTCCTTCTAATCCTCACCACTCATCTATGTATTGAACTGATGAAGTCACTGTGTAGCGAAACGTTTGCCCAATAGGAGGCTGAAGCTTCGCCTAGATGTGTTTGGGAGTGAGTGTGAGAAAGTTGGTGCTGGTAAGGAGGAAATGCTTACCACCAGTGAGAGTAGCAACCGCTTTAAGTGGCAAGTGGTTCACAGTTTAGGAAGAAGGAAGATAAGGAGGGTTAATAAAGAAGATGTGAAGGTAGGAAATCGACTCTCTGTTCTCCAAGACGAGTGTACTTCAGTGCTTTTTGTAACAGAGATAGAAAAGTTAGACAGAGAGTGTGCCTCCCAGAAGCTGGTGTTGGTGACATAGTCAACAGGTTGGATAATATTATGTCAGGTAATGGGAACAAGCCCATTATCTGTCTTAGTGCTGGTGGAAATGATATTAGGGAGGACAGGAGACAGGAGGATAATTGTAGGATAATTGATAGGATAATTGATTCAAACGTAGATGTTAGGGAACTTCAGAAAGATTTAGACAAACTCTATTCTTGGTCAGAAAAGTGGCAGATGCAGTTCAATGTAGATAAATGCAAGGTTCTGAAGCTTGGGAGTGCCCATAACCCTAGTACTTATAAGTTAAATAATGTAGAACTTAGCCATACAGATTGCGAAAAGGACTTGGGGGTTATGGTGAGCAGCAACCTTAAACCAAGACAGCAATGCCTAAGCGTACGTAATAAGGCAAATAGATTATTGGGATTTATATCAAGAAGTGTAAGCAACAGAAGTCCAGAGGTCATACTGCAGCTTTATACATCATTAGTAAGGCCTCACCTAGATTATGCAGCTCAGTTCTGGTCTCCATATTACAGAATGGACATAAATTCGTTAGAAAACATTCAGCGTAGGATGACTAAATTAATACATAGCATTAGAAATCTTCCTTATGAAGAAAGATTGAAGACTCTTAAGTTACATTCACTTGTTAGACGAAGAATGAGGGGAGACCTGATCGAAGTGTATAAGTGGAAGATACATATTAATAAAGGGGATATTAACAAGGTCTTGAGGATATCTCTCCAAGAGAGAACCCGCAGTAATGGATTTAAATTAGATAAGTTTAGATTTAGAAAGGACATAGGAAAGTATTGGTTTGGAAATAGGGTAGTTGATGAGTGGAACAGTCTACCTAGTTGGGTTATTGAGGCTAGGACTTTGGGTAGTTTCAAATTTAGGTTGGATAAGTACATGAGTGGGAGGGGTTGGATTTGAGTGGGACTTGCACATCAGAGCTTATTTCTTGGGTAGCATTGAAAATTGGGTAGGGCAAATGTTTTGTTAGTGGGATGAATTGTAATGGACCTCCCTAGTATGGGCCAACAGGCCTGCTGCAGTGTTCCTCCTTTCTTATGTTCTTATGTTCTTATAAGTACAGGTAAGCTATAGAAGTAGGCAGGGCTAAGGGAGGGACCCCAGTCATATGTAGCATCTTGCCTAGAAAGGGAGTGGGCAATGAATGGATGTCTAGGGCAATTGGTATAAATTGCTGGCTAGACAGGTACTGCAAGGAACTTGCAATCCCATTCATTGATAACTGGGACAAATTCTATGGCAAACATGATATATATGCAAGGGATGGGGTTCATCTCTCTGGGGCTGGAGTGGTTGCATTAGGCAATTCGATTAAAGGGGTAATTGTTGACTTGTCTAGGAATTTAAACTGATAGATTATAGAGGTATGGGCGTTTGTGGGAAACAATCAGGCTGCAGTATTATTGTTGGAAACAGCAGATATTACCAGGATACCTCAGGGATATGTTTAAAAGACAATATTCAAAATAAAGTTTCTAATAAAGGCAAAGCAACTGATCAACAAACAAAGAGAGATAGTAGAGGAAAACGACTGACTAGTTCCCTTAAGGTTTACTATACAAATAGTAGGAGTCTAAGAAATAAGATAGATGAGCTAAGATTACTCACAAGTGCAGGTAATATAGATATTATTGCTATAACTGAGACCTGGTTCAACTTGAAGGATAGAGAAATGCCTTCTGAATGAAACATACAGGGTTATTAACTATTCCATACTGATAGGGTCAACAGGAAGGGTGGTGGAGTGGCGATGTATGTCAGAGAAAATTTAAATTGTTGTATTAGACATGATGTAAGATTAGGAACATCAGACACAGAATCTGTGTGGCTACAGTTTCTCGAGGGTCGTGACAAATTAATTATGGGTGTGATTTATAGGCCCCCAAACCTTGATAGGGAGTGCAGTTAACTGTTATGGGACGAAATTCATAAGGCGTCTAGATATGAAAATGTGATTATAATGGGAGATTTTAACTTTAGATAAATTGATTGGAACAATGTGACAGGAAATCTTGAGTCTAGTGACTTCCTTGATATGGTTCAGGATTGCTTTTTAAAACAGTTTGTGACAGAACCAACTAGAGGAAACAATCTGCTTGACTTGGTTCTTGCCAACAAAGATTCACTAATTAATAATCTTGAAGTTAATGATGAGCTTGGGAAAAGTGATCACAAATCACTTAGTTTCAATATATTATGGAATTACCCAGTAAACTGCACTCAAGTTTCTGCCCCAAACTTTCGATTGGCTGATTTCATGGGGCTGAAAAATTATCTGAGTGGGCTAAATTGGAATGACCTGACTATGGGTCAGGTAGCTGGTGTTGGTTGCCAATATGACGTTTTTCCGATTAGGGAAATTAGATCTAACAAAAATGATCCCAAATAGATGAACAATAGATTGAAACATCTCATTGGTCAAAAGAGAGGCAGATATAGGCGTATCAAAAGAGGGGATGGCCAGTTAAGAAATCAATATATTCAATTAAAGAGAGAAATAAAAAAACGAATAATAAAAGCAAAAAGGGATTATGAGGCTAAGGTCGCAAGGGATTCGAAGACTAACCCAAAAGGGTTCTTTCATGTATACAGAAGTAAGATTAGGGAGAAGATAGGTCCACTTAAGAGTAACTCTGGTCAGATAACTGACAGTAATAAGGATATGTGTGAAATTTTCAACACTTACAGCCTCTCAGTTTTTACTCAGGGAGATGCTAGCGAAATTCCAGAAATAATAAATTATGTAGAACAGGACGATAATAAACTATGCACAATTGCGGTAACTAGTGACATGGTCCTCAGACAACTAGAGAAATTCAAACTTAATAAATCCCCAGACCCTGATGAACTGTTTGCAAGGGTGTTAAAGGAATGTAAAGAGGAACTTAGCATACCTTTGGCTAATCTTCTCAACATATCACTACAAACTGGCATAGTACCTGATCAGTGGAAAATGGCAAATGTAATACCTATTTACAAGGCAGGTGACAGGTCCTTAGCTTCGAGCTATAGACCAATAAGCGTTACCTCCACAGTGGGAAAATTTATGGAATCAATAATTGCCGAGGGAATTCGTAGCCATTTTGATAGGCATAAACTGATTAATGAATCTCAACACGGTTTTACAAAGGGGCGTTCCTGTCTTACGAATTTACTAACTTTTTTTTCACTAAGGTGTTTGAGGAGGTAGATCATGGTAATGAATATGATATTGTGTATATGGACTTCAGTAAGGCTTTCGATAGAGTTCCACACCAGAGACTATTGAGGGAACTTAAGGCACACGGAACAGGAGGAGAAATTTTTCCTGGGCAGAGGTATGGTTGAAAAATAGGCAGCAGAGAGTTTGCATAAATGGGGAGAAATCAGAATGGGGGCACGTCAAAAGTGGTCTTCCTCAGGGGTCAGTGTTGGGCCCGTTGTTGTTCACAATTTATATAAACGATATAGATGAGAGAATAAATAGCGTCATAAGCACAATAGGCCGTCCAATTCATTCTGTTGAGGATGATTTGAATAGACTGATGCAGTAAAAACCATACCCCCGGCCGGGATTGAACCCGGGGGTTAACTCCCGGCCGGGGGTATGGTTTATTTGCAATCGTGTCATTACGATTTCTTGAGTCGAGTCAGACTGATGCAGTGGTCGGAGAAGTGGCAGATGCAGTTTATTATAGACAAATACAAAGTGCTAAATGTTAGACAGGACAATAACCATGACACATAAACTGAATAGTGTAGATCTTAAAACTACTGATTGCGAAGAAGATTTAGGAGTTCTGGTTAGCAGTAATCTGAAACCAAGACAACAGTGCATAAGTGTTCACAATAAAGCTAACAGAATCCTTGGCTTCATATCAAGAAGTATAAATAATTGAAGTCCTCAGGTTGTTCTTCATCTCTATATATCTTTGGTTAGGCATCATTTAGATTATGCTGCACAGTTCTGGTCACCATGTTACAGAATGGATATAAATGCTCTGGAAAACGTACAGAGGAGGATGACAAAGATGATCCCATGTATCAGAAATCTTCCATATGAGGATAGACTGAGGCCCTGAATCTGCACTCTCTCGAAAGGCGTAGAATTAGGGGTGATATGATTGAGGTGTATAAATGTAAATAGCGTGCTGAAAATTTCCAGCCAAGACAGGACTCGCAGCAATAGTTTCAAGTTGGAAAATTTCAGATTCAGGAAGGACATAGGAAAGCACTGGTTTGGTAATAGAGTTGCGGATGAGTGGAACAAACTCCTGAGTACTGTCATAGAAGCTAAGACCTTGTGTAGTTTTAAAAATATGTTGGATAAATACATTAGTGGGTATGGGTGGGTGTGAGTTGGACCTGAGTAACTTCGGCTACCAGGTCTGGTGCCGTGCTCCTTCCTTAAGTAGAACTGACCTGACTAGGTGGTCATTGTTCAAGGCCGAGGGGTGGCATGGACCTGCTTCGCATGGATCAGTAGGCCTGTTGCAGTGTTCCTTCTTTCTTATGTTCTTAAGTCAATTCATAACACTTAAATATCAAGAGTTTTCGATAGACTCGCTGGTTAAAACTAATATGGAAACGCTAAAATATTGGAAGAATACAAGACAGACTATTCCAATAGATGCAATATTGTCTTTATCTGAATAAAAATAATGAAAATTGAAAGAGGAATTGCCAAAATTAGCGTTCGACATTATTTTTAATATATGTAAATGACCTACAGAATGAAAAACTTGTCGGTTGTAGATGTTGAGAAAACTTAAGTGCAAATTAAGAAATATAATTAACTACAAAGTCTCCCCCCATAACTATAAAGACTTGTTTGTAGATGAATGACATAATGAAAATGTTTGAAAGAACAAACAATGGTGTCTAAGACAGAGGAGAGGAAAACCAAGCGATGATATCGAGCTTAGAAACAGCCAGGAAACAACCTTGGAAGTTGGTGTTGACAGCACCGTGGTGCTGTCAACACCTACTCCAAGGCTGAGGGACTGATTACCTCATCTTTTGTACATAGTTCTACTGTATTCTAATTATGCCCTAGAATCTGTATTGATAAAGCCACTGGATGGCGGTACGTCTATAATAAAGATAACTAGATGTTGCACATGTGTCATAACTTTCATCTTGTCGGAATTGTATACCTTTCTTGCACAACAAGTGGTGTACTGTTTACAGCCCTATGATGATGACAGCCCTATGACAAGGGCACGGTGAGTCTCCTTCAGGTCAAGTGGAGTATTTTTTATAGCCCTATGACGGGAGCAACCCTATGACAAGGGCGTGGTGAGCCGTCTTCATGTCAAGTAGAGTACCGCTTACAGCCCTATGGCGGGGTGCAAGGTGCACCTTTTAACTCCATTTGAGACATTCTTGGCACTCAGAGTGCAGCCCGAGTACCAGAAAGACTCAGGAGATTCTCTGGAGGTGTGCTGAACACACGAAGTCCGACAAGTTGACGAAAACAGTGTGAGGGAGCCAGCAGGGGGACAGGGACGGGACCAAGAAAGGAAGAAACTGAAGTAGTGGTAGTGGTAAGGCTGGTAGTGGAAGTAGTAGGGAGGGTAGTTACAGTGCCACTACTTTCTACTACCTCTACTTCTACTACTTACCACTACCAATACTACTTTTTCTTCCTCTCTTGTTTCCCTCCCTGTCCTCGCCTGTATATACTAGCCACCTCACTCTTTTGTGTCAGTGTGACTTAGTAAATGGTCCAAGTCGGACCGAAACGTTGTCGTAAGCTCCTCTCTCCTATGTGCAGGTTATTTATGTATTATTGCATAGTATGGAAAAGCTAATTCACGTAAATCGTTCAAAACAGATGAAGTTTATCCCATTTATCCAAATTCTAATAGGAAAGAAAAAAAAAGAGAAAAACAAGAGGGTATTACACCCAACTCACCACTCCACTCCTGGTCATGAGACAGGAGATCATGGGCAAAAACTGGTTCTCTGTGAGATTCAACTTTTGGAAAAACTTCTCAAGACCTCGAGCATGCTTGTTGCACCTGTCAAAGCCCTCCTCAGAACCTGCAACAAGTACACACACACATTATTGCCAGTAATCTGGATACTCTCAGTCCATCATAAGCATAAAAAATACAAGTATTAATTTAAATTTCTGCAAGAAACTCATGGATTAGTTTTTTAATGATGTGCTATCTTGCATGCACGAAGGTGTTATTAATTTACTAACTGTTCTCCTCAGAACTGTGAGGGCCGAAGTGCCCAGGACCACCAGTGCGAGGAACAGGTTTGGTGATGTTGTAACCCAGCTGCTGAGCACATGCTGTGATGTTGTTAAAGACTTGTTCTCTCCCGATGGTTGAATTAGCAGGTTTTGGTGGCTTATTCTGCAGCAGGCAATTCATCATGTTGTCGGCACATTTGGTCTTGTTGGCTTGAGTACACAACTGCTGAGCTGGAGATATAGTGCTGTTAGTGACGCCCTCTCTGGAGAGACTGCGAGGTGATGCGGACAAATAAGAGGTTTGAAAAGTGCAATTGTCCAAACTAAGATGAAATGCCTTTCCAAGAAATGGTTAAGAGGAAAATCAAAGCCTCTGGTTTAACCTGAAATTTATGGAGACTAAATCTAAATGCAAAACAGCATAAAGAAACACAGGGATAATGTGGAGAATTTTTCTCCAGGAGGGGGGTATCAGCCCCCTTCAGCCCCTTCAGCCCCTTTCAGCCCTGAGGGGCCCAGCCCTCTCAGAAGGGGCAAATATCTTGTTTACTGCTACAGCGAGTAATTGATCCCAGATGCAGTACCAGTATACGACCTGTGGTCAAGCGACCGCCGCTCCTTGCAGTCCAGTGTTGCAGAGTGTATTTTAATAAGAGACAGTACATCTCTTACCTTAGCAGGACTAAGGAAAATCCTGCTCCCACTTTATTATCATGGTAAAGATAGTGTACATTGTTGTCTATGCTTAAGACAGCAAGAAACAAACATTCTGCTTTGCCTCATGGAGGAAGTGGCAAGGAAGTAAAGGTACTATGTCAGCTTTTCCTTTGTGCTGGGGGCAGTAACGGCGTGGGGCGCTGTGTCGTCTTCAGATTACTTTTGACTCTACTGAGACTGACACTGACTACAGGATAACCAACAAAGAACGATCTGTGCGTTAGTGTGAACAAAGTGTCTCATAAAACACAATAAACACTTAAGAGAAGTGTGATCAGCTTCTTTAGTGATAAGATTGTGGACAATAAAGACAAATCTTGTGGAACGTAGTGTTCCAGTGTGCGTATTCCTAGACTATGGAAGATGTGGACATCCAAGGACACTTCAGCTTCTATCAAGTCACCGATACCTGTCGAAGGTGTGAAGAACACCATAGCTCACGCTACAAGAGCAAGGTAGGTTACGAATTTCTTGTAGTACGGACTGCGCAATTCTTAAGTCGCAAGGAGTTTGTAATCAACCTATAGTCGGCAGTTAGGTGCGGACTTTTGAGTCCACACAAGTAAGTTTGTCAGCCATCAGTGAATGAAATATGCTGACATAACACCCCTAGGGGTAAATTATTGTTTACATAATATGATCTATTCCAGCCCGTTGAGAGATGATCATGACAACAATTCAAGACCTCATCTGCAGGGGCGGCTGTGTAGACGATTTGCTGTCTTTTATCAGCTAAGTGTTCCCTATATTTAAATTTATAAAAAGCTTAACTGGTAATCTCATTTCTCAACAGATAAATAGACGCGAAGAAAACAGAAAAATACTCATGTGAGTCAAAATAAATATGCAAGATAGAAAAAGAAAATTTAAGAGGCAATTTGCAAATAACACAACAGAAAGTAAAAATTACAATTGTAACTGCTCTCTAGCCTTATAAGAACAAATACAGCGAGGGGTCCGCTTTACAGCGCTTAGCTTTACGGCTAATACAGTGGTGTTTCGGTTATACCCATTCTTCATTTATTCAAAATTCCTACAGTAAATATATTCACCGCTCACTATAAGCTAAGGATGAAAATATATGATAGTGAACATTATATCAGGCCCTTTTATATATTAGAAAGTTAAAAAAAAGGGTATGTTTCACTTTACAGCAGTTGCCGCCTTACAGCAGTAGCCTGGAACCTAACTACTGTATAAAGAGGACCCGCCTGTATTAAACGATTGATTATCGGTACTAAAGATCAGGGGAACGTTCGCAAATGACCAAGATAACAAACTATGTGAAAACTCAATGATACCAAGAAAAATGAATCAACGAAAAGAAGACGATAACAGAGTACAAGTGAGTTGAAATGCTGTCTGAGTGAAGTGAAATGCTGTGTCTGACAGCTATGCTGTGTCTGACAGCTATTCTGTGTCTGACAGCTATGTTGTGTCTGACAGCTATGCTGTGTCTGACAGCCATGTTGTGTCTGACAGCTATGCTGTGTCTGACAGCTATGTTGTGTCTGACAGCTATGCTGTGTCTGACAGCTATGTTGTGTCTGACAGCTATGTTGTGTCTGACAGCTATGTTGTGTCTGACAGCTATGCTGTGTCTGACAGCTATGCTGTGTCTGACAACTATGTTGTGTCTGACAGCTATGTTGTGTCTGACAGCTATGCTGTGTCTGACAGCTATGCTGTATCTGACAGCTATGTTGTGTCTGACAGCTATGATGTGTCTGACAGCTATATTGTGTCTGACAGCTATGTTGTGTCTGACAGCTATGCTGTGTCTGACAGCTATGTTGTGTCTGACAGCTATGCTGTGTCTGACAGCTATGTTGTGTCTGACAGCTATGCTGTGTCTGACAGCTATGCTGTGTCTGACAGCTATGCTGTGTCTTACAGCTATTCTGTGTCTGACAGCTATGTTGTGTCTGACAGCTATGTTGTGTCTGACAGCTATGTTGTGTCTGACAGCTATGCTGTGTCTGACAGCTATGTTGTGTCTGACAGCTATGCTGTGTCTGACAGCTATGTTGTGTCTGACAGCTATGCTGTGTCTGACAGCTATGCTGTGTCTGACAGTTATGTTGTGTCTGACAGCTATGTTGTGTCTGACAGCTATGCTGTGTCTGACAGCTATGTTGTGTCTGACAGCTATGCTGTGTCTGGCAGCTATATTGTGTCTGACAGCTATGTTGTGTCTGACAGCTATGCTGTGTCTGACAGCTATGTTGTGTCTGACAGCTATGTTGTGTCTGACAGCTATGCTGTGTGTGACAGCTATGCTATGTCTGACAGCTATGCTGTGTCTGACAGCTATGTTGTGTCTGACAGCTATGATGTGTCTGACAGCTATATTGTGTCTGACAGCTATGTTGTGTCTGACAGCTATGTTATGTCTGACAGCTATATTGTGTCTGACAGCTATATTGTGTCTGACAGCTATGTTGTGTCTGACAGCTATGTTATGTCTGACAGCTATGTTGTGTCTGACAGCTATGTTGTATCTGACAGCTATGTTATGTCTGACAGCTATATTGTGTCTGACAGCTATATTGTGTCTGACAGCTATGTTGTGTCTGACAGCTATGTTGTGATTGACAGCTATGTTGTGTCTGACAGCTATGTTATGTCTGACAGCTATATTGTGTCTGACAGCTATGTTGTGTCTGACAGCCATGTTATGTCTGGCAGCTATATTGTCTGGCAGCTATATTGTGTCTGCCAGCCATGTTATGTCTGGCAGCTATATTGTGTCTGGCAGCTATGTTGTGTCTGACAGCCATGTTATGTCTGGCAGCTATATTGTGTCTGGCAGCTATGTTGTGTCTGACAGCCATGTTATGTCTGGCAGCTATATTGTGTCTGACAGCTATGCTGTGTCTGACAGCCATGTCTGGCAGCTATATTGTGTCTGGCAGCTATATTGTGTCTGACAGCCATGTTATGTCTGGCAGCTATATTGTGTCTGACAGCTATGCTGTGTCTGACAGCCATGTTATGTCTGGCAGCTATATTGTCTGGCAGCTATATTGTGTCTGACAGCCATGTTATGTCTGACAGCTATGTTGTGTCTGACAGCTATGTTGTGTCTGACAGCTATGTTGAAAATGTACAAAATACCGACAGGCTGATGATTAAGACACATGTGCAACAGCTGGGTATCTTTATTGTCGAAACGTTTCGCTTACACAGTAGATTTCTTCAGTCAAATACAGAGTCAGACTTTGTATTTAACTGAGGAAGCCTACTCTATAGGCGAAACGTTTCATCAATAAAAATACCCGAGAGTTGCACATGGATACGACCAAGGCTGAGGAGCTAAGGAAAAAAAAGCCATTTTTAAACGGGTGGACCGGTAAGCCGATGGAAATCCTCGGTCAGATGACCAAAGCCTCATCGGCGGGTCATCATATAACTAGAACCCGCGGCAGGAAACATTGTCCTGTTTCCTGACGAATCTTACCTGACCTAACCTGTGGATTATTGTTATTATTATAATCAGAAAGAAGCGCTAAACCACAAGGGTTATACAGCCCTAACCCGTGGAGCTGGACAATGTGATACCAAGGAAGAAGCTGAAGTTTCATTTGAACCAGAAGAGAACATCTACAGGAGAACATCTACAGGAGAACATCTGCAACAACTGCAACTGGTGCAAGTGTTGCACCGGTAATAAACAATGTACTTGGCAAATTGTATATTCTTAGACCTCATGACCGTCGTTGACGCAACAGTAAACTAAGTCAGTTTGACAAACTCACTGAACAAGGAGTAACGAAGCGTTCATTGTCTCAAGCAATACCTGAGGTACGAGCAGTGGCGGAGTTACTATCAAACTAATGAAGCTTAAGCTTCAGGGCCCCTAATCCCGGAGGGGCCTCAGAAGCCACTTTAGTTCACATTCCTTAATAATTTTGGGAGCCCCATTAGAGTCCAGGACCCCAAAAATGTAGGTTCGCCACTGGTAAGAGAGACACCATATGGCTCAGTATTAGAACCCACATCAAAGGTGTTTGAACCATATGTATCACTATTTTCAGATTCCATATAACGAAAATAATAGGACTGCGTGACGAAAGAAATAAACTAACTGAAGACTCATACAATCTGGAGGTATGGTTCAGCAAGTGACCACAGATGTCAGCACCAAACAATGCAAAGGTAATAAAAATTGGAGAGAAATAAAGAAGACCAGACACAGAGCACAGTTTGGCGATGCATTTCAACCACAAGACAATGGCAGTGTACACAGAAGACTGGCAAACCTCAGAACTGTCTTCACAGGGACCTCTCATAATACCGTACACACGTATGTCCTTACCAGCATGGAACAATAGACACAAATGCAATATAATGTGATCCTTTGTTGACAACGTTTCGCCCACACAGTGAGCTTTATCAAGTCACAAAAAGATCCATCGTCTGGGTATTTTATACCATTCATCTCCACCACCCTGGAACTTACACCTGGTGAGGAATAACCAGAACTTGTGGACGTTGGTAAATTGTATCTTGGCTGGCATCGGCGCTGAGGGCAATACTTAGGGCAGCGCTGGAAACAAAGATCTAAAGCAACTGAATCAACAACCTGCTAACTATCTAACACAACCTGCTATCTAACACAACCTGCTAACTATCTAATACAACCTGCTATCTAACACAACCTGCTAATTATCTAACACAACCTGCTAACTATCTAACACAACCTGCTAACTATCTAACACAACCTGCTAACTATCTAACACAACCTGCTAACTACCTAACACAACCTGCTGTCTAACACAACCTGCTAACTATCTAACACAACCTGCTAACTATCTAACACAACCTGCTAACTACCTAACACAACCTGCTGTCTAACACAACCTGCTAACTATCTAACACAACCTGCTAACTATCTAACACAACCTGCTAACTATCTAACACAACCTGCTGTCTAACACAACCTGCTAACTATCTAACACAACCTGCTAACTATCTAACACATATCTAACAGTTTAGCTTCAAAATGGAGAGATAAACTGTGTTAAAATAACAGTCCTCCATGACAGAATAACAGAAACAAATAAAAGCAAATATTATTGAATATATACACACACCAGAGGTGTGTGTATATATTCAATAATATTGTTGATAAAACAGGAATTTAAAGACACGTAAAAAAGTCTTTTCTGGAAAAAATGCAGATTGTCAGGTTGGATGGAAGGAGGTGAATGGAAGACATGAAAACACAAAATAATAAACCTGTGTGGATAAAACAATGAGAGAAGAGTTAGAGCAGGAATGAGAGTGTAGACGAGAGAGCAAGAATTTAAGTGAGAAAGAAACGAAGCCAAAAGAGCAATTGCAGATTGTTTATGAGTGAAGCACTGCTTGGTGGTAGTGAAGCACTGTTTGGTGGTAGTGAAGCACTGCTTGGTGGTAGTGAAGCACTGCTTGGTGGTAGTGAAGCACTGCTTGGTGGTAGTGAAGCACTGCTTGGTGGTAGTGAAGCACTGCTTGGTGGTAGTGAAGCACTGCTTGGTGGTAGTGAAGCACTGCTTGGTGGCAGTGAAGCACTGCTTGGTGGTAGTGAAGCACTGCTTGGTGGTAGTGAAGCACTGCTTGGTGGCAGTGAAGCACTGCTTGGTGGTAGTGAAGCACTGCTTGGTGGTAGTGAAGCACTGCTTGGTGGTAGTGAAGCACTGCTTGGTGGTAGTGAAGCACTGTTTGGTGGTAGTGAAGCACTGCTTGGTGGCAGTGAAGCACTGCTTGGTGGTAGTGAAGCACTGTTTGGTGGTAGTGAAGCACTGCTTGGTGGTAGTGAAGCACTGTTTGGTGGCAGTGAAGCACTGCTTGGTGGTAGTGAAGCACTGCTTGGTGGTAGTGAAGCACTGCTTGGTGGTAGTGAAGCACTGTTTGGTGGTAGTGAAGCACTGCTTGGTGGTAGTGAAGCACTGCTTGGTGGTAGTGAAGCACTGCTTGGTGGTAGTGAAGCACTGCTTGGTGGTAGTGAAGCACTGTTTGGTGGTAGTGAAGCACTGTTTGGTGGTAGTGAAGCACTGCTTGGTGGTAGTGAAGCACTGTTGGTGGCAGTGAAGCACTGCTTGGTGGTAGTGAAGCACTGTTTGGTGGTAGTGAAGCACTGCTTGGTGGTAGTGAAGCACTGCTTGGTGGCAGTGAAGCACTGTTTGGTGGTAGTGAAGCACTGCTTGGTGGTAGTGAAGCACTGCTTGATGGTAGTGAAGCACTGCTTGATGGCAGTGAAGCACTGCCTGGTGGTAGTGAAGCACTGTTTGGTGGTAGTGAAGCACTGTTTGGTGGCAGTGAAGCACTGCTTGGTGGTAGTGAAGCACTGCTTGGTGGCAGTGAAGCACAGCTTGATGGCACTGAAGCAGTGCTTGATGGCAGTGAAGCACTGCTTGGTGGTAGTAAAGCACTGCTTGGTGGCAGTGAAGCACTGCCTGGTGGCAGTGAAGCACTGCTTGGTGGTAGTGAAGCACTGCTTGGTGGTAGTGAAGCACTGTTTGGTGGCAGTGAAGCACTGCTTGGTGGCAGTGAAGCACTGCTTGGTGGCAGTGAAGCACTGCTTGGCGGTAGTGAAGCACTGCTTGGTGGTAGTAAAGCACTGCTTGGTGGCAGTGAAGCACTGCTTGGTGGCAGTGAAGCACTGCTTGGCGGTAGTGAAGCACTGCTTGGTGGTAGTGAAGCACTGCTTGGTGGTAGTGAAGCACTGCTTGGTGGTAGTGAAGCATTTCTTGGTCGCAGTGAAGCACTGCTTGGTGGTAGTGAAGCACTGCTTAGTGGTAGTGAAGCACTGTTTGGTGGCAGTGAAGCACTGCATGGTGGCAGTGAAGCACTGCTTGATGGCAGTGAAGCACTGCTTGATGGCAGTGAAGCACTGCTTGATGGCAGTGAAGCACTGCTTGATGGCAGTGGAGCATTGCTTGGTGGTAGTGAAGCACTGTTTCGTGGCAGTGAAGCACTGCTTGATGGCAGTGAAGCACTGCTTGATGGCAGTGAAGCACTGCTTGGTGGCAGTGAAGCACTGTTTGGTGGCAGTGAAGCACTGCTTGATGGCATAGAAGCACTGCTTGGTGGCAGTGAAGCACTGCTTGGTGGTAGTGAAGCACTGCTTGATGGTAGTGAAGCACTGCTTGGTGGTAGTGAAGCACTGCTAGGTGGTAGTGAAGCACTGCTTGGTGGTAGTGAAACACTGCTTGGTGGCAGTGAAGCATTGCTTGGAGGTAGTGAAGCACTGCTTGGTGGTAGTGAAGCACTGCTTGGTGGCAGTGAAGCACTGCTTGGTGGCAGTGAAGCACTGCCTGGTGGTAGTGAAGCACTGCTTGGTGGTAGTGAAGCACTGCTTGGTGGTAGTGAAGCACTGCTTGGTGGTAGTGAAGCACTGCTTGGTGGTAGTGAAGCACTGCTTGGTGATAGTGAAGCACTGTTTGGTGGCAGTGAAGCACTGCTTGGTGGTATTGAAGCATTGATTGGTCGCAGTGAAGCACTGCTTGGTGGTAGTGAAGCACTGTTTGGTGGTAGTGAAGCACTGTTTGGCGGCAGTGAAGCACTGCTTGGTGGCAGTGAAGCACTGCTTGATGGCAGTGAAGCACTGCTTGATGGCAGTGAAGCACTGCTTGATGGTAGTGAAGCACTGCTTGATGGCAGTGAAGCACTGCTTGATGGCAGTGAAGCACTGCTTGGTGGTAGTGAAGCACTGCTTGATGGCAGTGAAGCACTGCTTGGTGGCAGTGAAGCGCTGCTTGGTGGCAGTGAAGCACTGTTTGGTGGCAGTGAAGCACTGCTTGGTGGTAGTGAAGCACTGCTTGGTGGTAGTAAAGCACTGCTTGGTGGTAGTGAAGCACTGCTTGGTGGCAGTGAAGCATTGCTTGGTGGTAGTGAAGCACTGCTTGGAGGTAGTGAAGCACTGCTTGTTGGCAGTGAAGCACTGCTTGGTGGCATTGAAGCACTGCTTGGTGGTAGTGAAGCACTGCTTGGTGGCAGTGAAGCACTGCTTGGTGGCATTGAAGCACTGCTTGGTGGTAGTGAAGCACTGCTTGGTGGCAGTGAAGCACTGCTTGGTGGTAGTGAAGCACTGCTTGGTGGTAGTGAAGCACTGCTTGGTGGTAGTGAAGCACTGCTTGGTGGTAGTGAAGCACTGCTTGGTGGTAGTGAAGCACTGCTTGGAGGTAGTGAAGCACTGCTTGGTGGTAGTGAAGCACTGCTTGGTGGTAGTGAAGCACTGCTTGGTGGTAGTGAAGCACTGCTTGGTGGTAGCGAAGCACTGCTTGGTGGTAGTGAAGCACTGCTTGGTGGCAGTGAAGCACTGCTTGGTGGTAGTGAAGCACTGTTTGGTGGTAGTGAAGCACTGCTTGGTGGTAGTGAAGCACTGCTTGGAGGTAGTGAAGCACTGTTTGGTGGTAGTGAAGCACTGCTTGGTGGTAGTGAAGCACTGCTTGGCGGTAGTGAAGCACTGCTTGGTGGTAGTGAAGCACTGCTTGGTGATAGTGAAGCACTGCTTGGTGGTAGTGAAGCACTGCTTGGTGGTAGTGAAGCACTGCTTTATGGTAGTGAAGCACTGCTTGGTGGTAGTGAAGCACTGCTTGGTCGTAGTGAAGCTCTGCTTGGTGGCAGTGAAGCACTGCTTGGTGGTAGTGAAGCACTGCTTGGTGGTAGTGAAGCACTGCTTGGAGGTAGTGAAGCACTGTTTGGTGGTAGTGAAGCACTGCTTGGTGGTAGTGAAGCACTGCTTGGTGGCAGTGAAGCACTGCTTGGTGGCAGTGAAGCACTGCTTGGTGGTAGTGAAGCACTGCTTGGTGGTAGTGAAGCACTGCTTGGTGGCAGTGAAGCACTGCTTGGTGGTAGTGAAGCACTGCTTGGTGGTAGTGAAGCACTGCTTGGAGGTAGTGAAGCACTGTTTGGTGGTAGTGAAGCACTGCTTGGAGGTAGTGAAGCACTGCTTGGTGGTAGTGAAGCACTGCTTGGTGGTAGTGAAGCACTGCTTGGTGGTAGTGAAGCACTGCTTGGTGGCAGTGAAACTACTTGACAGTAGTCAAGAGGAGGCAGTAGGTGTCACTGGGAGGCAGTAGGTGTCACTGGGAGGCAGTGGCTGTCACTGGGAGTCAAGAGGAGGCAGTGGCTGTCACTGAGAGGCACTGGGAGTCAAGAGGAGGCAGTGGCTGTCACTGAGAGGCACTGGGAGTCAAGAGGAGGCTGTGGCTGACACTGGGTGTCAAGAGGAGGCAGTGGCTGTCACTGAGAGGCACTGGGAGTCAAGAGGAGGCAGTGGCTGTCACTGAGAGGCACTGGGAGTCAAGAGGAGGCAGTGGCTGTCACTGAGAGGCACTGGGAGTCAAGAGGAGGCAGTGGCTGGCACTGGGAGTCAAGAGGAGGCAGTGGCTGTCACTGAGAGGCACTGGGAGTCAAGAGGAGGCAGTGGCTGTCACTGAGAGGCACTGGAAGTCAAGAGGAGGCTGTGGCTGACACTGGGTGTCAAGAGGAGGCAGTGGCTGTCACTGAGAGGCACTGGGAGTCAAGAGGAGGCAGTGGCTGTCACTGAGAGGCACTGGGAGTCAAGAGGAGGCAGTGGCTGTCACTGGGAGTCAAGAGGAGGCAGTGGCTGTCACTGGGAGTCAAGAGGAGGCAGTGGCTGTCACTGAGAGGCACTGGGAGTCAAGAGGAGGCAGTGGGCGCTGTTACAAGGGGCAACTATATTTGAAATATGGAAGGAAGGATTGGCCTAGAAATAGAAAATGTCGAACTTAAGTTTAAGGAATCATACAGGAGCCAAAAAAACACAGGAAGGACTTATAGCCATGAATGGAATTGAAAAGAAAACATAAAATATTTAATTTCCTAGGCCAAATCAAGAACAAAAACCACATCCAGTATTTGGCCTCTGCTTAAACTTGAAAATGAGTGAGATAATGACGTCCCAATATGACTCAGTGTTTAGCGAGCCGTTACTCAATCTAAGGGTCGACAATCTAAATGATTTTTTTAAGACCGAAACTATATTCGGTTAATTCAAGAATTTCTGATACAATCCTATCACCACAGGACTTTGGAAAAACAATAAATAACATGGACATACACTCTGGCCCAGACTCATGGAACTCTGTGTTCATCAAGAACTGCAAGAAACCCGTCACGTGCATTAACTATTCTATGGAGAAAGAGCATGGACACAGGGGTCATCCCACAGTCACTAAAACAACAGACACAGCCACACTCCACAAAGGTGGCAGTAAAGCAATTGTAAAGAATAACAGACCGATAATACTCACGTCCCACATCATAGAAATCTTTGAAAGGGTTCTAAGAAGCAAGATTCGTACTTATCAGTTGCACAACCCAAGGCAGCATGGGTTTAGAGCAGGTCACTCTTGCCTCTCACAGCTACTGAATCACTATGACACGGTTTTTGATGCACTGGAGGACAATCAAAATGTAGATGTAGTATAGACAGACTTCGCGAAAGCCTTCAGCAAGTACGATCATGGTGTAATCGCAAACAAAATCCGTGATAAAGGAATAACAGGAAAATTTAGTAGATAGATCTATAACTTCTTAAGAAACCGAACACAGAGTAAAGTCAGAGGCGGCTACACTAACAAGCTCTGTTCCACAAAGTACAGTACTCGCCCCCATCCTTTTCCTCATCCTAATGATTGACATGGACAGAAATATAAGCCACATCAACGTGTCCTCCTTTGCTGACGATAGAAGAATTTGCATGGCAGTGCCATCCATCGAGGACACCGCAAATCCCTAAGCGGACATAACTAAGTCTTTAAATAGGCATCAGAAAACAATATGAAGTTCAGTGTAGACAAATTTCAAATACTTGACTCACGAAATCGTAATGACACGATTGCAAATAAACCATTCCACGGGCGGGGATAGAACTCGCGATCAGAGTCTCAAAACTCCAGACCGTCGCGTTAGCCACTGGACCAGCTAGCCACAATAAGATTCATCCAACTAGGTATATTTCTACACCATAGGAAGGTTAGCATAGGCACCACTGTGACCACAAATGCAAGTTTTTACAGACGAATCTTCAGCTAGCCACGCTAACATGACTCACGAAATCGTAATGACACGATTGCGAACGGTCTGGAGTTTTGAGACTCTCTGATCGCGGGTTCTATCCCCGTCCATTGTATGGTTTGGTTTTTCAAATGTTTCGCTATGGAAAAATCGAGGAAATAAAAACTATATCGGAGAATAAAACAAATTCCAACCACACAATAGAGCGAAAAGCTAATATGAAGGACCTGGGAGTGATAATGTCAAAGAATCTCAAAGATCACAACAATGTATCTACCACATCAGCTAGAAAAATGATAGGATGGATAATGAGAACATTCAAAACTAGGGATGCCAATCCAATGATGATTCTCTTCAAATCACTTGTTCTCTCTCTAGGATGAAATATTGCTGTATATTAACAGCCTCTTTCAAGGCTGGCGAAATTGCAAATCTGGAGAATATACAGAGAACTTTTACTACACGTATAGGTATCATAAAGCACTTAAATTACTATGAACGGTTGAAGACCCCTGATCTATACTCCTTGAAATGCAGGCGAGAAAGATATATGATAATATACACTTGGAAAATCCTAGAGGGACATGTCCCAAATCTGCACACGGAAATCACTCCCTACGAAAGTAAGAGACTTGGCAGGCAGTACAACATCCCACCAATGAAAAGCAGGGGCGCCACGAGTACGCTAAGAGACAACACAATAAGTGTCAGTGGCCCAAGACTGTTCAACTGCCTCTCAACATACATAAGGGGAATTACCAATAGACCCTGGCTGTCTTCAAGAGGGAGTTGGACAGACACCTTAAGTTACGGTACCTGACCAGACGGGCTGTGGTCCGTACATCAGTCTGCCTGCTGCCGGCTGTAACAGCCTGGTTGATCAGGCCCTGATGCACCGCAAGGCACGGTCATGGACCGGGCCGCGGGGGCGTTGACCCCCGGAATACCCTCCAGGTATCCATGTATATATAAAACAAAATCATACAAAAAAATTCTGGAATATGTCTGTAAATATAAAAAAAACATTTTGTTTCAAAATAAAATAAATGTAAAGAGATATAGAAATGTAATAATTAATGGAAGCAGATGGAAAATAATGAAAAAGAAATGACACATTTGAAACCACCATAGAAAACGGGATCGGGAAAATTAGCGTAGTTTCAAAGAAACCGAAAATTACTGCAAGGAGAGATGAGAGTAAACAAGAAAAATAAGAAAGGGGGAACACTGCAGCAGGCCTACTGGCCCGTACTAGGCAGGTTCTTCTTAAACCCAAGTGATACAGTAAAAACTAAAAGAAAAAATACGAATATTTAGTGAAGACAGGATACCAGTGACACAGCTGTGGTCCTCCAGATACGACGGTAATTATAGCTTACTGAAGTTGATCATAATATTGGTGCCTCCTGGAGCCGTACATGGACGGTGTCGTCCAGCGCCTTCCCTCCTGGGTATGGCGAAGACGGCAGCCACCACCAACACTGTCACCAACACGTTCGTCAACACATGCATGGTAGTGGTCACCAACACACCACGGCTGAGGGAGAGAAATTACTGTTGTGAGACACACACACACACACACACACACACACACACACACACACACACACACACACACACACACACACTCGACCCCTGCAACCTCAACTAGGTGAGTACACACACACAATGATCTTCGTGAGACAAACTCAGGGGACTGAACTTCAAGGGAACTGAAAGTTCTACTACACCCGGGGGGGGGGGACACAACTAACTAGATCCAGGGGACAACTAGATCCAAGGGACTGAAATATATCCAGGGGACTGAAACATATCCAGGGGACCGAAAAACATCCAGGGGACTGAAACATATTCAGGAAACTGAAATATATCTAGGGGACTGAAATATATTTAGGGGACTGAAATATATCTAGGGGACTGAAATATATCTAGGGGACTGAAACATAGCGAGGGGACTAAAATATATCCAGGGGACTGAATTAAATGTAGGGAAGTGAGGGGGGCTTCACCTGGATGGAGAAGGTTCACCTGGATTTTCTAGTTGAAAGCCCAGCAATTAGTAATTATGGCAGAATTTCCTACAGAAAGTTAGGTAAATGGTCACAGATGCACCTAATGTGGAATTTGTGGCGACGTTTCGCTCTCCAGGAGCCGTAACGCCTTAAAGCTCCTGGAGAGCGAAACGTTTCCTCTAATAAATGTCCTGAACTGTACGTAAGTCTCATTTCCCAGAGAAACAAGCTATGTTAACTTCTGGAAACTAGTTTAGCTGCAACAGCTCTCAGTGTTCCATAGCACAACGATAGCTTAGTTACCTGAGAAGATGAGAGAGAGAGAGAGAGAGAGAGAGAGAGGGGGGGATGTAGTTACATTGGCATTGCCAACTGACTTACCTGTGGAATTGCGAGTCAGAGAGAGAGGGAGGTACTCAGGTGAGAACTGCCTACAGTGGACGTGTGGTTGATTTATGGTTGGTAAGGTCTATATATACACACTCCCTGGCAGGCAAGAGTTTCCACATTCTATTGTGAATATATTTCCGGATGGTATATTGTCACCCTCGTCCATCATAATGAGAAACAGTGACAATTCGCATGGCTTGTCTACTTCCTGATTTGACGGCAGATTAGCCCAGTTTTGCTACTGCTTGATGCATGGTGATGTTCGTATTTCGTGGGTGGTGCTTGCAAAAGTGGAGGTGATCTCATTTTGTGGTGACGCTGGTGTTTTTTTGATGGTGCTCGAAATTTGCAGATTTTGTGGTGGTGCTGGAATTCTACGATGCTGCACTTATTGTGTGGTGGTTCCCATATTTTGTCGGGGTGATCGCATTTTATGATGGTGATCGTATTTTGTGGTGGTGCTCGTGTTTTATGGACAAGAGACTAACAATCTGTGTATTCATGTGAGAAATTTTAACCATCCAGTTGATTTTGAAAATGACGAGAAGGATTTCTTAAGCAAGTGAAATATAATCAAATCAAGCTTCATAAAAAAATGAATATAAGTTCAGGGTTGTGTAAATTAGATTAATTTGTAATAAACAAAATTAGTGAGGGTTTTAAACTATGTTTAACATGTCACTCATAAAAATTTGCTTTGACAAGTGACCTGTCTAAATATTCATTACTCTCCCACTCACATGCGAGGTCATATGTGAGGTCATATGTGAGGTCACGTTTCGTTATACGTGGATAAGGGCGTTATGTGTTTTCGCCCACCATGAGGCATGGGTTCGAGTCCTTGGCTAGTGCAGTGTTGTTATTGATTAATACCACTCGTTCGTGGTCACAATAATATATATATATATATATATATATATATATATATATATATATATATATATATATATATATATATATATATATATATATATATATATATATATATATATATATATATATATATATATATATATATATATATATATATATATATATATATATATATATATAGAGAGAGAGAGAGAGAGAGAGAGAGAACAAAAATAGTGAAATAATAGTGAAATTCCCTACTTTTCCCAATGGTTGTTCTGCATATTGTGATATCACCTGTTTACTGTGATCTTATTGCATGTACAGGTGACAGTAGAGTCACAGCAGCGTTGAACTAGCTCCTTGCATCATGACCACCTAATGTCAACATTCAAGATAGTTGGAAACATGACGTAGTCAGTAGCATCGCGTTAACCCTGAAGTCACTGATTTTTGCTTCGTTTTTTAATACGATTTTGAATATAATGGTTCATTTGTATTTTGATCAGAAAAACATTTTGATCACAATTGGTATTTTTATCAAAAAAATTTTAATCACGATAGTTCATGTGTATTTTTAATACAATGGATTCATCTCCTATAATTTTTTTCGTGGTATATGGCTGACTCTTTACTGTCGAATATTTTCTTTATAAAGTTAGTCCTCACTTAACGTCGTTTCGCTATAACATTGATGAAAAAAAAAATCGATTCCCAGCCTGGACCTGTCTGTGTGATGTTTGCACTTTCCTTGTTGAACAGCCTGTTGCTAGGTGGCGCTCCTTGCAGTTTTTGCTTTGCAAACATTTATTCCTTGATTTAACAAGTTGCACTGAGTGTTAAAGGTGCATTGTGCACCCCTGATGTTTATATAAGTTTCGTTATACGTCGTTTCGCTTGAAGTCGCAGTTTCCAAGAACCTACCGAAGACGTTAAGTGAGGATTTGCTGTACTGGTCAACTGAAATGAAAGTTAAGCTTAATATTTTTGGGGGGATATAATTAAATGCGATGTAATTTGGCATGACGAAATGTTTATGTTAGAATTTATTGTTAGGTAAGACACATATGCAACAGTTAGGTATCTTTATTATGAAACGTTTCGCCTACACAGTAGGCTTCTTCAGTCAAGTACAGAAAAGTTGATAGAAGCAGAAGATACTTGAAGACGATGTAATCAGTCTATCACCCTTAAAGTTTTGAGGTGGTCAGTCCCTCAGTCTGGAGAAGAGCATTGTTCCATAGTATGAAACAATATGGAGATGAAGTGACAGAATGGAGCTTTTTATAGCGCCAAGAGGTGAGACGTAGGCCACTAGGAGAGGTAAGAACTCAGATGTTGAAAGGTCAGGTCCCTCTCAAATCCAGCCGCTCTCACTAGTGGAAGTTGTCGAAGTTGATTGCAGGTCTGTACCAAGATACCCTTGTGTTGCAGTGTCTGACAGATTGAACATTAAAATGGTATAAAATACCGACAGGTTGTTAGGTAAGACACATATGCAACAGTTAGGTATCTTTATTATGAAACGTTTCGCCTACACAGTAGGCTTCTTCAGTCAAGTACAGAAAAGTTGATAGAAGCAGAAGATACTTGAAGACGATGTAATCAGTCCATCACCCTTAAAGTTTTGAGGTGGTCAGTCCCTCAGTCTGGAGAAGAGCATTGTTCCATAGTATGAAACAATATGGAGATGAAGGGACAGAATGGAGCTTTTTATAGCGCCAAGAGGTGAGACGTAGGCCACTAGGAGAGGTAAGAACTCAGAATTTATTTCCTGTTTAACTGGAGTAACCAGGAATTAATCTGGATCTTGTTTTTTAAATCAGTGTAATTTATCTTTGTGTAAACACGTGTTGTGTAATACGAAGTCTGGGTGAGGAGGTAACCTGTCTATATAAGACATGTATAAGACAGCTGCGCATCCTCTCCTCCTCCCTCCCCCCTTCCTTTCCTCCTCCTCCTCCGCCTCCACCTCCACCTCCACCTCCTTTTCTTTCTCCTCCTCCTCCTCTTCCTCTGTGTTTATAAACAATTAGGAGATCCTGGGAAGCCTCTGTGGCTGGGGAGGTGTGTTGCAACTAGATTGCATGGTCGTCGGATTTATTGTTGCTGTTGAAGAATGAGGCACTTGTGCAACATTTTGGAATATTTATTGAGGAAACGTTTCGCCAGCCAGGGACTTCTTCAGACCAACACGGAGAAGAACGGTGGAAGATGAGGAGGAGTTTGAGGTAATCAGTCCCTCAGCCTGGAGTCGATGTGTTCAGTCCATCAATCTTGTAGAATGTGCACCATAGGGCCGTTTGATATGAGTGGATTGGTCAAATATTTTTGTTAGTGGGATTGGGTTTGAGAAGGACCTGCGTACCATGAGCCAGTAGGCCTGCTGCAGTGCTCCTCCTTTCTTATGTTCTTATGTACTGCTTCAGTGCACGGCCCTGTCTGCCCACACACTTTATATATAATGTCATTAAGATCTCCATACAAACAGCACTGCCAGAGGTGCTTATAGCCTGGCCTAAGTCTAGTAGTAACAACTTCTTGCAGTCTAGTAACCTCTCGGTCCTACTTGGATCATTTACAAGTCGGATCGATACGTCGTCACAAGTTTCTCTATTTGTGGGTTATTTCCATTAATTAACCACAGATTTGTTTAAT
Source organism: Cherax quadricarinatus (assembly GCF_038502225.1). Classification (NCBI taxonomy): domain Eukaryota; kingdom Metazoa; phylum Arthropoda; class Malacostraca; order Decapoda; family Parastacidae; genus Cherax; species Cherax quadricarinatus. The sequence continues at coordinate 7,092,237 of NC_091311.1, read as the reverse complement.
CTGACACAATTCATTATGTTGGACTATAGATCTGCGAGTTCCTGTGTATTCTAAGGATCGAGGTTCTACCAGTGCTCATGGGAATATAAACACTTAAACCCACTGCGTGGGCCAAACATTGACAGTATAGGATCACATTATACTGAAGATTTGAGACACTTATGCAACATATGGGAATGAACATTAAAATGGTATAAAATACCGACAGATTGTTAGGTAAGACACATATGCAACAGTTAGGTATCTTTATTTCGAAACGTTTCGCCTACACAGTAGGCTTCTTCAGTCGAGTACAGAAAAGTTGATAGAAGCAGAAGATACTTGAAGACGATGTAATCAGTCCATCACCCTTAAAGTTTTGAGGTGGTCAGTCCCTCAGTCTGGAGAAGAGCATTGTTCCGTTGTCTGAAACAATATGAAGTTGAAGTGACAGAATGGGGCTTTATATAGTGCCAGGAGGTGAGACGTAGGTTGCTTTGGGAGGGCAGGTCCCTCTCAAACCCAGCCGTTCTCACTAGTAGAGGTTGTCGAAGTTGATGGTCTGTACCAAGATACCCTTGTGTTGCAGTGTCTGACAGAATGAACATTAAAATGGTATAAAATACCGACAGATTGTTAGGTAAGACACATATGCAACAGTTAGGTATCTTTATTTCGAAACGTTTCGCCTACACAGTAGGCTTCTTCAGTCGAGTACAGAAAAGTTGATAGAAGCAGAAGATACTTGAAGACGATGTAATCAGTCCATCACCCTTAAAGTTTTGAGGTGGTCAGTCCCTCAGTCTGGAGAAGAGCATTGTTCCGTTGTCTGAAACAATATGAAGTTGAAGTGACAGAATGGGGCTTTATATAGTGCCAGGAGGTGAGACGTAGGTTGCTTTGGGAGGGCAGGTCCCTCTCAAACCCAGCCGTTCTCACTAGTAGAGGTTGTCGAAGTTGATGGTCTGTACCAAGATACCCTTGTGTTGCAGTGTCAAGTATCTTCTGCTTCTATCAACTTTTCTGTACTCGACTGAAGAAGCCTACTGTGTAGGCGAAACGTTTCGAAATAAAGATACCTAACTGTTGCATATGTGTCTTACCTAACAACATATGGGAATCTTTATTGAAGAAACGTTTCGCCACACAGTGGTTTCATCAGTCCATACAAAGGAAAATGGTGAAGAACAGGAGGAGTTTCAGGACTAATTACCTCAAACTTCTCCTGTTCTTCACCATTCTCCTTTGTATGGACTGATGAAGTCACTATGTGGCGAAACGTTTCTTCCATAAAGATTCCCATATGTTGCGTAAGTGTCTCAGTTCTTCAACTTGTCGGTTTTTAAAACCATTCATCACATGACATTATATTGCTTACGTGTTTATATTTCCATTGTGTCGGTATTTTATACCATTTATTTCCATCAGTACTCATGTTGAATAGCTCACACGGGTTTAGCTCTTCACTTAAAGTATAAGTCAACGAGTCATTCTTATGCGATAAGCTATGCATTTCAAGGTCTCTCACCCGGTCAACTTTCCGCATCAATACGACTGATAAGGCACATGTGCAACAGTTAAGTATCCTTATTCCGACACGTTTCGCCTACACAGTAGGCTTCCTCAGTCGAGTACAGAGGGACTGATCACCTCAAAACTACGTCTTCAAGGGTGATGAACTAATGACGTCGTCTTTACATCTTTACTGCTTCTGCTGCCTCCTCTGTACTCGGCTAAAGAAGCCTACTGTGCAGGCGGAAAGTTTCGGAATAAAGATACCTACCTGTTGCACATGTGTCTTACTTACCAACCTGTAGGTATTGTATACCGACAGGTTGGTAAGATGACTCTTATATCACAAGACGGTCCACCATCACCATCTCCTAGTTAATCCTGGTATGGTGTTCTCTCCTTGTGTTAGTATGGTGTTCCTCTGCTAGTATTGGTATGGTGTTCTCTGATAATGTTGGTATGGTGTTCTCTGCTAGCGTTGGTATGGTGTTTATCTACTAGTGTTGGTATGGTTTTCCTCTGCTAGTGTTGGTATGGTATTCCTCTGCTAGTATTGGTATGGTGTTCTCTGATAATGTTGGTATGGTGTTCTCTGCTAGCGTTGGTATGGTGTTCCTCTACTAGTGTTGGTATGGTGCTCATCTGCTTGTGTTAGCATGGTGTTTATCTACTAGTGTTGGTATGGTGTTCCTCTGCTAGTGTTGGTATGGTGTTCCTCTGCTAGTGTTGGTATGGTGTTCTAGTCGTAGTATGGTGTTCTCTGCTAGTGTTGGTATGGTGTTCTAGTGTTGGTATGTTCTCTGCTAGAGTTGCTAGTGTTAGTGTGGTGTTCTCTGCTAGTGTTGGTATGGTGTTCCTCTACTAGTGTTGGTATGGTTTTCCTCTGCTTGTGTTAGCATGGTGTTCATCTACTAGTGTTGGTATGGTGTTCCTCTGCTAGTGTTGGTATGGTGTTCCTCTGCTAGTGTTGGTATGGTGTTCCTCTGCTAGTGTTGGTATGGTGTTCCTCTGCTAGTGTTGGTATGGTCTTCCTCTGCTAGTGTTAGCATGGTGTTCCTCTACTAATGTTGGTATGGTGTTCCTCTGCTAGTGTTGGTATGGTGTTCCTCTGCTAGTGTTGGTATGGTGTTCCTCTACTAGTGTTGGTATGGTGTTCATCTGCTAGTGTTGGTATGATGTTCTTCTGCTAGTGTCGATATGGTGTTCCTCTGCTAGTGTTGGTATGGTGTTCCTCTGCTAGTGTTGGTATGGTGTTCTCTGCTAGTGTTGGTATGGTGTTCCTCTGCTAGTGTTGGTATGGTGTTCCTCTGCTACTGTTGGTATGGTGTTCCTCTGTTAGTGTTCGTATGGTGTTCTCTGCTAGTGTTGGTATGATGTTCTCTGCTAGTGTTGGTATGGTGTTCCTCTGCTAGTGTTGGTATGGTGTTCCTCTGCTAGTGTTGGTATGGTGTTTTCTGCTAGTGTTGGTATGGTGTTCTTTGCTGGTGTTGGTATGGTGTTCCTCTGCTAGTGTTGGTATGGTGTTCCTCTGCTAGTGTTGGTATGGTGTTCCTCTGCTAGTGTTCGTATGGTGTTCTCTGCTAGTGTTGGTATGGTGTTCTCTGCTAGTGTTGGTATGGTGTTCCTCTGCTAGTGTTGGTATGGTGTTCCTCTGCTAGTATTAGTATGGTGTTCCTCTGCTAGTGTTGGTATGGTGTTCTGGTATTGGTATTTTGTTCTTCTTGTCACTGTAGGTACAGGATTGCTGTTGCCTGTCATTGTATGTTATTTTTTGCTAACGTTGACAATGTGTGACGAAGGAAGCAGTGAGTCGCCGGCAGTCACACAATGCTCTTACGTCGAGCCCTTACTCTAATATTTATGCTAATGCTCGATTGTGTCTCCTACGCTCATCAACCCTTCCCTTCATCAGTCATTCTTTCCGCCCTGCTTTCAGCCTTCCTTTACACCCTCTCCACTTCGCTGACGAACGCTGTCAGCCCTAAACTCTGCCCTTCCGTTCAGCCTTCAGCCTTAAACTTTCCCCCTTTCGACCCACTGTCAGCCCTTATGACAGCCGTTATAGCTCCTAGTCCATCGGCTCTTCTCTTTAAGTGTCTGTCCCATAGCTCGATTGGTAGCGGACTCAGATCCTTGGGTCGATTCCTGATGCGGGTGGAAACTTTAGGACGTGTTTCCTTAAGACACCTATTGTCCATGTTCAACTAGCAGTAAAATAGGTACTTGGGTGTTAGTGGACTGGTGTGGGTCGCATCCTGGGACAAAACTGACCTAATTTGTCCGAAATGCTCTGTATAACAAGCGGCTTTCTATATAGTAGTATGTCATTGATGTCAGCTATGGTCTGTATACCTTGTACATGTACTTGTAGTAAATAAAGATATTATTATTATTATTATTATTATTATTATTATTATTATTATTATTATTATTATTATTATTATTATTATTATTATTATTATTATTATTATTATTATAAGATAAGTACGTAAGTAAGTTAGTTTGTTTAGGCACAGGTACACATAAGTACAATTGTCATACATAGTGCCAGTGTCTTATTACCTAAATCTTTAAAGTTAAACCAGTTAAACATAGGTAGAACGTAGCTTCGTCTTCCTGAACTAACTTCCGCACTCGATGGGACCGAACGACCTACTGCAGAGCCAATCATCATTGAGAGAATGTTTTTCCAATATAAGATGGTTCTGCAATCTGTCGTTTTTTCAATCTGTACTCGCTACTGATCCTGTGTGGACGGGATCGAACCCCGCCACGCAGGATCAGATCCCACCTTCGAAGGGTCTTAAATGTCACAACCCAGGAAAATCGCTCGCAATGGTGAAGCGCTTGGGGGATTTTCCTAGTGATTATCAAGAATGGTTATAATTATAAACCTAATTTTTAAAGTGTTGGAGGGATAAGCCAGTGGAAGGCTTCGATCAGGTAACCAAAAGCTCCAGTAGTGGCGGGTCATCATGACTAAGACCCACGTCAGGAAACACTTGTCCTGTTTCATGTTGTTAGGTAAGACACATATGCAACAGTTAGGTATCTTTATTATGAAACGTTTCGCCTACACAGTAGGCTTCTTCAGTCGAGTACAGAAAAGTTGATAGAAGCAGAAGATACTTGAAGACGATATAATCAGTCCATCACCCTTAAAGTTTTGAGGTGGTCAGTCCCTCAGTCTGGAGAAGAGCATTGTTCCATAGTATGAAACAATATTGTTTCATACTATGGAACAATGCTCTTCTCCAGACTGAGGGACTGACCACCTCAAAACTTTAAGGGTGATGGACTGATTACATCGTCTTCAAGTATCTTCTGCTTCTATCAACTTTTCTGTACTTGACTGAAGAAGCCTACTGTGTAGGCGAAACGTTTCATAATAAAGATACCTAACTGTTGCATATGTGTCTTACCTAACAACCTGTCGGTATTTTATACCATTTTAATGTTCGTCCTGTTTCATGTCGAATCTTACCTAGGCTAACTTAGTGATTGCCTGTTTACATAAAGGTTATGGCTATCTATGCCTTCATCTTTTAGTCACTCAATAGAGTTATTCAGCTCTTTTAATTTTCAAGGCTATAATCATGACTGAGCTCTAATATAACTTATTGCTAGACTTTAAATAATATTACAGTGACCACAATGGAAATAAGTCACATAATTAGAAGACAGTAGAACTGTTCTACTGTCTTCTAACTATGTCCTATAATCTGTATTGATAAAGCCACTGGATGGCGAAACGTCTACAATAAAGATACCCAGATGTTGCACATGTGTCTAACTCTCATATTGTCTGTATTTTATGCCTTTCTTGCACATAAGTCACTCTGTCTGACTTTTTTGGACTATATTATGTAACTTATACATTTGTTACTAGGTATGATAATTATACTTATGTGTACCTGTACCTAAATAAAGTTACATATTGTGTGTCGCTTGTCCTGTTGTCTCTGTGGTGTGGCTGAGGGACTTGACAGGACGTGACTTGACTGACGGATGACGAGAGTTTTCCCATTAACACCATGATGGTAGGTATGTAACAGGCGGTGAGTAATACTGATAAGTGTTGCTGACAATGTCAGCAGGGTCACTCGTGTTGCTGACAATGAAAGCTGCGAGAGAAGGGTTGCTAAAAATAACAGCTGCGACAGACCCTGTTGCTGACAATGGCAGTTTGTTATAATGAGATTAAAACGCTAAAGTCCTCGAAGAGTGTGATGAGTTAAGTGGCAGATGATCTCTGACGGCAGAAGTGTCGTTAATGATCACTGTTTGAGCAGGAAAGTGTTGAGGTTTGACGTCTCTAAAGTTGTTCATAGAATAAAAACACAGACTGGATATTCGTCCTGTTACAGCGATAAATATATTGACCCACATGTATTCTTTCCTGGCCTGAAACTAAACTGGCAAGTGTTAAGAATTTTGTGATTGGTTTTGAGATTCCTTCATTTGCGTACTTTTTTTTTATTTAGAATATAAGGGCACCTCAGAAATTTTCTTATCTCAAGTTTGCAGATGTAAATCTTACTTGCTTAAGTTTGACAGGGAAATGTTTTGGTTTCCGTTGAACTGTTGCACAACTGTTGTGGTAGACAACAGTGCACGAGCATTTTTCTTATGATTGTCGTGGTACATAACCTTTGATTTCTGTTGTTCTTAGCTGATTTATCAGGTAAGTAGAATTAGTTAGGAAAAAGTATAGAAATATCTTGGGCGTGTTGTGTTGCTGGCTAAGTGTGAGTCGGGAGAGTTGCTGGCTAAGTGTGAGTCGGGAGAGTTGCTGGCTAGGTGTGAGTCGGGAGTGTTGCTGGCTAGGTGTGAGTTGGGAGTGTTGCTGGCTAGGTGTGAATCGGGAGTGTTGCTGGCTATGTTGAGAAATGGCTTTACCAACTAAGATATAATTTATAAATATAAATATAGGGAACACTTAGCTGATAAAAGAGAGCAAATCGTCTACACAGCCGCCCCCGCAGACGAGGTCTTGAGAAGCTGTCGAAGTCATCTCTCAACGGGCTGTAAAGATTTATAATTTGTAAGATTATAAATTACCCCTAGGGGGTGTTATGTCAGCATATTTCATTCACTGATGGCTGAAAAACTTACTTGTGTGGACTCAAAAGTCCGCACCTTACTGCCAACTATAGGTTGATTACAAACTCCTTGCGACTCAAGAACTGCGCAGTCCCCCATACTACAAGAAATTCGTAACCTACCTTGCTCTTGTAGCGTGAGCTATGGTGTTCTTCACACCTTCGACAGGTACCGGTGACTTGATAGAAGCTGAAGTGTCCTTGGATGTCCACGTCTTCCATAGTCTAGGAACACGCACACTGGTACACTATGTTCCACAAGATTTGTCTTTATTGTTCACAATGTTATCACTGAAGAAGCTGATCACACTTCTCTTAAGTGTTTATTGTGTTTTATGAGACACTTTGTTCACACTAACGCACAGATCGTTCTTTGTTGGTTATCCTGGCGTCAGTGTCACTCTCAGTAGAGTCAAAAGTAATCTCAAGACGCCACAGCGCCCCACGCCGTTACTCCCCTAGCACAAAGAAAAAGCTGACCTAGTACTTTTGCTTCCTTGCCACTTCCTCGATGAAGTAAAGCAGAATGTTTGATTCTTGCTGTCTTAAGCATAGACAACAATGTAATAAAGAGGGAGCAGGATTTTCCTTAATTGTCCTGCTAAAGTAAGAGATGTACTGTCTCTTATTAAACTACACTTTGCAACACTGCAAGGAGCGTAGGTCGAAGCGACCACGTCCCATACTCATACTGCATCTGCTATCAATTACTCGCTGTAGCAGTAAACAAGATGCTTGTCCCTTCTGAGAGGGCTGGGCCCCTCAGGGCTGAAAGGGGCTGAAAGGGGCTGAAGGGGGCTGATACCCCCCTCCTGGAGAAAATTTCTCCACAGGCTAGGTGTAAGTCGGGTTTGTTGCTGGCTAGGTGTGAGTCGGGAGTGTTGATGGCTAGCTGTGAATCGGGAGTGTTGATGGATAGGTGTAAGTCGGGTGTGTTGCTGGCCCAATCGATTTCTTTGTGGTTGAAGTCACCCAGGATCAGTAGCTTTGCCCTGGTTGCATGATCACTTCTGGCCACTTCAGCTAGTGTGTCAAACATCACTCTGTTACTCTCATCATACTCTTGCCTTGGCCTCCTGCTGTTCTGTGGTGGGTTATGCATCACAGCTATTACCACCTTGGGACCTCCAGACTGAAGTGTTAGTACTATGTAATCTCTTGCTTCTCCTCTGTCTCCTCTCTCCAGCTCATCAAAATCCCATTGGTTTTTGACCAGCAGTGTCACTCCTCCAACCCCTATGTTCCCTTTGTCTTTTCTCAGGATCTGATATCCCGTTGGAAAGATAGGATCTGTTATCATCCCTGTGAGCTTGGTTTCTGTAAGGGCTAAGATGTCCGGTGATGCCTCTTTGGCTCTTTTGTGCCACTCCTCCCACTTATTTGTTATTCCATCAGTGTTGGTGTACCATACCTTCAGTTTCCTCTCCAACACTGTTTTGGGGGGTCTGTGAGGGTGGGGGACCTGGCAGTGTACTGCGGGATTCTACAGTATAGAATGGGGTGGGGGCTGTTAGCTGTGTGTGTGTGTGTGTGTGTACTCACCTAATTGTACTCACCTAATTGCGGTTGCAGGGGTCGATACTCAGCTCCTGGCCCCGCCTTTTCACCGAGTGCTACTAGGTCCTCTCTCTCCCTGCTACATGAGCTTTATCAGGCCTCATCTTAAAGCTATGTATGGTTTCTGCCTCCACTACCTCACTTGCTAGGCTATTCCACTTCCTGACTACTCTATGACTGAAAAAATACTTCCTAACATCCCTTTGACTCATCTGGGTCTTCAGCTTCCAATTGTGACCCCTTGTTTCTGTGTCCCCTCTTTGGAACATCCTGTCTCTGTCCACCTTGTCTATTCCACGCAGTATTTTGGATGTCGTTATCATGTCTCCCTTAACCCTCCTGTCCTCCAGTGTCGTCAGTCCGATTTCCTTTAACCTTTCTTCATAGGACATTCCCCTTAGCTCTGGAACTAATCTTGTCGCAAACCTTTGCACTTTCTCTAATTTCTTGACGTGCTTGATCAAGTGTGGGTTGCAAACAAGTACTGCATACTCCAGTATGGGCCTGATGTACACGGTGTACAGTGTCTTGAACGCTTCCTTACTAAGGTATCGGAACGCTGTTCTCAGGTTTGCCAGGCGCTCATATGCTGCAGCAGTTATCTGGTTGATGTGTGCTTCCGGAAACATGCTCGGCGTTATATTCACCCCAAGATCTTTCTCTGTGAGCGAGGTTTTCAATCTTTGGCCACCTAGCTTATACTCCGTCTGCGGTCTTCTTGCCCTTCTCCGATCTTCATGACTTTGCATTTGGCGGGGTTAAAATAGAGAAGCCAGTTGCTGGACCAGGTGTCCAGTCTGTCCAGGTCTCTTTGAAGTCCTGCCTGATCCTCATCTGATTTAATTCTCCTCATTAACTTCACACCAACTGCGAACAGGGACACTTCTGAGTCTAACCCTTCCATCATGTCGTTCACATATACCAAAAATAGCACTGGTCCTAGGACCGACCCCTGTGGGACCCCGCTCATCACAGGTGTGTGTGTGTGTGTGTGTGTGTGTGTGTGTGTGTGTGTGTGTGTGTGTGTGTGTGTGTGTGTGTGTGTGTGGGTGTGTGTGTGTGTGTGTGTGTGTGTGTTCCACTGACTCTCATACGTTGTGTTCATCCTGGGTTACTAATCCTAATAAATTGTCCATTTCTTACCAGAACGACGGAGTGTCCCGTAGCTAGATAGCTAGTGCACTCAGCTCATACACTTATGTCCGGGTTTCAAATCTTCTCCGGTACGACTGGAAAACATTAGGGACGTGTTTCCATAAGACACCTGCTGTCCCTGTCCCTGTTCACCCGTCAGTTTAATATGGGTACCTGGGCGTTAGTCGTCTGGTGTGGGTCGCATCCTGGGACAAATCTGACCTGATTTGCCCGAAATTACCTGGAGTTTACCTGGAGAGAGTTCCGGGGGTCAACGCCCCCGCGGCCCGGTCTGAGACCAGGCCTCCTGGTGGATCAGAGCCTGATCAACCAGGCTGTTGCTGCTGGCTGCATGCAAACCAACATACGAGCCACAGCCCGGCTGATCCGGAACTGACTTTAGGTGCTTGTCCAGTGCCAGCTTGAAGACTGCCAGGGGTCTGTTGGTAATCCCCCTTATGTGTGCTGGGAGGCAGTTGAACAGTCTCGGGCCCCTGACACTTATTGTATGGTCTCTTAACGTGCTAGTGACACCCCTGCTTTTCATTGGGGGGATGGTGCATCGTCTGCCAAGTCTTTTGCTTTCGTAGTGGGTGATTTTCGTGTGCAAGTTCGGTACTAGTCCCTCTAGGATTTTCCAGGTGTATATAATCATGTATCTCTCCCTCCTGCGTTCCAGGGAATACAGGTTTAGGAACCTCAAGCGCTCCCAATAATTGAGGTGTTTTATCTCCGTTATGCGCGCCGTGAAAGTTCTCTGTACATTTTCTAGGTCGGCAATTTCACCTGCCTTGAAAGGTGCTGTTAGTGTGCAGCAATATTCCAGCCTAGATAGAACAAGTGACCTGAAGAGTGTCATCATGGGCTTGGCCTCCCTAGTTTTGAAGGTTCTCATTATCCATCCTGTCATAGAACAGGATGATAATAAACTATGCACGATTAGGGTCACAAGTGACATGGTTCTTAGGCAAATTGATAAATTAAAACCTAACAAATCCCCAGGCCCTGATGAACTGTTTGCAAGGGTTCTAAAGGAATGTAAAGAGGAGCTTAGCAAACCTTTGGCTAATCTTTTCAACATATCACTACAGACTGGCATAGTACCAGATAAGTGGAAAATGGCAAATGTGATACCTATTTTCAAAGCAGGTGACAGGTCCTTAGCTTCGAACTAGCGACCAATAAGCCTAACCTCCACAGTGGGAAAATTTATGGAATCAATAATTGCCGAGGCAGTTCGTAGCCACCTTGAAAAGCACAAATTAATCAACGAATCTCAGCATGGTTTTACAAAGGGGCGTTCCTGCCTTGCGAATTTATTAACCTTTTTCACTAAGGTATTTGAGGAGATAGATCATGGTAATGAATATGATATTGTGTATATGGACTTCAGTAAGGCTTTTGACAGGGTCCCACATCAGAGACTATTGAGGAAAATTAAGGCACATAAAATAGGAGGAGAAATTTTTTCCTGGATAGAGGCATGGTTGACAAATAGGCAGCAGAGAGTTTGCATAAATGGGGAGAAATCAGAGTGGGGAAGCGTCACGAGCGGTGTTCCACAGGGGTCAGTGTTGGGCCCCCTGTTGTTCACAATCTACAAAAACGACATTGATGAGGGTATAAAGAGCGACATAAGCAAGTTTGCCGATGAACCAAAATAGGCCGTCGAATTCATTCTGACGAGGACATTAGAGCACTCCAAGAAGATTTGAATAGACTGATGCAGTGGTCGGAGAAGTGGCAGATGAAGTTTAATACAAACAAATGCAAAGTTCTAAATGTTGGACAGGAAAATAACCATGCCACATATAAACTAAATAATGTCGATCTTAATATTACGGATTGCGAAAAAGATTTAGGAGTTCTGGTTAGCAGTAATCTGAAACCAAGACAACAGTGCATAAGTATTCGCAATAAAGCTAACAGAATCCTTGGTTTCATATCAAGAAGCATAAATAATAGGAGTCCTCAGGTTGTTCTTCAACTCTTTATATCCTTGGTTAGGCCTCATTTAGATTATGCTGCACAGTTTTGGTCACCGTATTACAGAATGGATATAAATACTCTGGAAAACATACAAAGGAGGATGACAAAGTTGATCCCATGTATCAGAAATCTTCCCTATGAGGATAGACTGAGGTCCCTGAATCTGCACTCTCTAGAAAGGCGTAGAATTAGGGGAGATATGATTGAGGTGTATAAATGGAAAACAGGAATAAATAAAGGGGATGTAAATAACGTGCTGAAAATATCTCGCCTAGACAGGACTCGTAGCAATGGTTTTAAGTTGGAAAAATTCAGATTCAGGAAGGATATAGGAAAGCACTGGTTTGGTAATAGAGTTGTGGATGAGTGGAACAAACTCCCGAGTACAGTTATTGAGGCTAAAACGTTGTGTAGTTTTAAAAATAGGTTAGATAAATACATGAGTGGATGTGTGTGGGTGTGAGTTGAACCTGATTAGCTTGTGCTACTAGGTCAGTTGTCGTGTTCCTTCCTTAAGTGAATGTGACCTGCCCTGACTAGGTTGGGGACTGGCTTAAGCCGGTAGGAGACTTGGACCTGTCTCGCATGGTCCAGTAGGCCTGCTGCAGTGTTCCTTCTTTCTTATGTTTTTATAACAAGTGGCTTTCTATATAGTAGTATGTCATTGATGTCAGCTCACGGCTGCGGCCGCAGCCGCAGCAAGCAGCAACAAGGCTGCTCCTACATCTTGCCGTCCCCTGGGCCTATCCGAACTCCAGTGATGGCCAAGTAGGCAAGTACTGCTGCAACAACATGCAAGGAACCTATAGTGACATAAAAACTGACGGTGACGACAACGAAATGGACTAAATATGACAAAAGAGGGACCGGCATTCAAGTACCAGACCTGCTGCCAGACGTGAACCAGACATGAGACGTTTTCCACTACAATGAAATAACTGACCTCCATATCAACTGCACCAGTGTTTAACGGGAAGACAACATGGCAGAAAACCTGATCAACTAAATCTCCAAGGAAATGACAGGTCTGTAGGACTTTTTTCTTCAGTGCCAAACGAGGGAAAGAATTGAGCATTTAAACATGGCTGACCGGCATCCAAACAGCCGCTACTGCCAGACGTACAACTAGCGAAGTGAAATTCTCATCTTTACTGACGTTCATCTGTTGACAGTAGCATCATACCTGTACCACCATCATATCACCTGTACCAGTGCTAACGAGAGGGAAACACAGGAGACATCGTCAAATCAACAGTACAAAACTCCAAGGTTATAGGTCGGATATCCCTCAGTGCCAGTCGTGAGAAAGAAGTGAATAGTTAAACAGTCAAGGTTAATGTTATAGTAGCTGACCTATATTCAGCTGACCAGTGTACAGTGAGAGAATCATAGCAGAAAACGCCAAATATATCTATAAGCTCAAGGAAAGTCAGGTTGTAGGTGGCGTTACTCCCCTCAGTGTTTTAAAAATGGCTGAGTCAGCAAAACAGGTCAGGAGACAACAACACCACACAACCCCCGATAAATGGAACTGAGGGGGATTTGGAAGGATAAAACCAGGGAAAAGTGAGCAGTGAAGAGGGTTTTGAAGAGGAAATTTTACTAGTAATTCAGTGGTGATTGCTAAAGCAGATACTAAGTGTACTAGGGAAAGGAAAAGAGAAATAAATATTATTGTATATGAGTAAAAGAGCGAAGAGTGAAAATGGCAGGCATTAGGGGGGTACAGGCTGCCATAATTATATTTATATTTCTTCTTCAATTCCATGAAGAAAGTAATCAGTCATGGGGGCTGGAAAAGATGAATGGAGTAACAGCGCCCTGGACAGTAAAAGCCCAACAGTTGCCATCCTACCAGAAAAGTAAATGTCACTATCGCCGCAAGGTATGGCAACACCGCATACCTAAACAAAAACAGTGGCACACAGCTCTTATTGTAGCGCTCTTAAGTGGTGATATCCAAATTAATCCAGGACCTCAAACTATTGTGCAGAGGCAAAACAGACAGATAAATGACGGCAATAATGACGGTCTAGTAGCTAGGAATGATAACCTTAACTCCATATGTAATGCATACATAGGTCAATGTGAGACAATACAGCCATTATTATCTCAAACACTACCAAACAGGTGCATACACTGTACTAAAGTACGCATGAAAAACAGAAATGGCACCTTATGTAAAATGTGTAAGGGGTGGGTGCATGATGGATGTATGTACAATTATAGCAACGGTGCCAGAATTCATTTTGTGTGTAACAAATGCACTTTGGCACAGTTACCCTTTAGCAGTGATGACATTGATTTACCTAATTTTAATACAAATGACCCATTGCCATATATTGATGATTATGATTGTTTTATGAAAACAGGCCTTCACTTTATTCATGTCAATGCAAGATCACTTCTTCCTAAATTGGCAGAGATTAGGATTCTAGCTAACAAAATTAGGGCGGCAGTTATAACCATCTCTGAATCTTGGTTGGATGATACGGTGACTGACGACGAGGTCAAAATAGATGGTTACAATATAAAACGCTTAGATAGGAACAGAAAGGGTGGTGGAGTATGTGCCTACATTAGAAATGACTTAGCTTACAACCCAAGACCTGATTTAAATAACAATAAACTGGAGATTCTATGGTTTGAAGTGCTGCTTCCTAAGACCAAACCCATCTTAGTAGGAACTAGTTACCGCCCTCCTACCCAGGACCAGTTCTTAGAAGACTTTTCCAGAGTCTTGTCCGGAGTTGAAAACAATTGCGAGACAATAATACTGGGCGACTTTAATATCTGTTTTCAGCAGCAAAATAACGGGCTATGCAAAAGGTATAAGCAAATTCTAGGATTAAATAGTTACACTCAACTAATTAATACTCCAACCCGGATCACACAGTTCTCAGCCACCCTAATTGACCACATACTTTGTAACCGCTCTGAGAACATTAGTCAGTCAGGCGTCATTACCACAGGTCTTAGTGATCATTTCATCATTTACTGCACCAGGAAAATAACTAGGGATAGGATAGGCCTACACAGGACAATAAAAATGAGGTCAACTAGAAACTACAGTAAAGAAACACTGGTAAATAGGCTACACAATTGTGACTGGACAGAGATAACAAGTTGCACGGACGTAAACGATGCCTGGGAAAAATTCGAAACAATGTTCACTACCATCCTTGATAATATTGCACCAGTTAAAGAGGTTAGGATTAAACGAAGAACTGAATCCTGGATGAATACGGAGATATTAGATAATATGAAATTCAGAGACCAGCTGCTAAAAAGATTTAAACCAAACAGACAGGATATTGCAGCACTAAATGAATTCCAAAGGGTGAGGAACAGAGTACAGAGACTTATAAAAGGAGCAAAGGCAAAGCACTACTGCTCAAAAATTGAAGAGTATAAGCATAACCCCAGAAAGCTCTGGCAACAACTAAAACAGTTGGGGTATAGCCATAAGCCAGTAGATAGGTCTAACATAGTACTCACTATCGATAATGAGGTATGCCACGAAACATCTAAGGTGGCAAATAGCTTTAATTCCTACTACACATCTGTTGCATCAACACTAGTAAGTAAACTACCAGCTGCATCAAATACCTTTAACACAGACTCTGATAAGTTTCAAACATACTATACCAATAAAGGGGTAACCCCAAACAGTTGTCAACTAGTAAGTGTATCTCATGACTTTATTCAAAAAGAACTAAGCAGGTTAAACCCAACTAAGAGCACAGGCCCTGATAACATCCCGTCTAAGTTCCTAAAAGATGGTGCTTCTGAACTGTCAATCCCTATTGCTCACATAATAAATCTATCAATCACCACTAATACAGTACCGGAGGGGTTCAAGGAGGCCAGAGTCACTCCTATCTTCAAGAAAAATAGTAGGTCTGATGTAAGCAACTATAGGCCTGTTAGTATACTCAGTATAATATCTAAAATTCTAGAGAGGGCGGTGTATTCTCAAGTAGTTAAGTACCTTAATGACAACAACATTCTCCATAGCTATCAATCGGGCTTTAGAAGATCCTACTCAACCGACACCTCCCTTATTAATCTGATGGATTACCTGAGAACTGAAATGTCAAAGGGGAACCTCATAGGCATGGTAACCTTAGACCTGCAAAAGGCCTTCGATACTGTCAACCACAATATATTATGTAATAAACTTCAAGCTATTGGTATAGGTTCTGTAGACTGGTTTAAGTCCTACCTTAGCAACAGGAGACAAATAGTCAAAATCAACAAAACAGAATCAGAACCCCTGCCGATAACATGTGGAGTTCCCCAAGGTAGTATTCTGGGTCCCTTATTATTCTTATGTTATGTCAATGATATGCCTATCAGTGTCAAGTGCAAACTCCTACTGTATGCAGATGACAGTGCTCTGTTAGTGTCAGGTAAAGACCCGCAAGATATTGCTAATGTTTTAACACTGGAACTGGAGTCCTGCAGCAAATGGTTAGTAGACAACAAACTATCATTACACCTAGGGAAAACTGAAGCCATTCTCTTTGGCACGAAACATAAACTGAGAAGGGTAAATAATTTTAATGTTCAATGTAATGGGGAGCCCATCACTTTGGTTTCATCAGTAAAATATTTGGGAATCCCCTTTGACCCATGCATGTCAGGAGAATTGATAGGGAACAGTGTAGTAAAGAAAGCGAATGCCAAACTGAAGTTCCTGTATAGACAAGCACAGTGTCTACCTACTGAGGCTCGCAGGACCCTATGTCTAGCCCTTATACAATGCCATATGGATTACGCTTGCTCTTCTTGGTACTCTGCCTTGACAAAAAAACTGAAAGATAGACTGCAAATCACCCAGAACAAAATCGTAAGATTCATCCTGGGACTGGGACCAAGAGAACATGTAGGCCAGGATGAATTACAGCAGTTGGATATGCTGAATGTTGAAGACAGAGTAAAACAACTGAAGCTAAATCATGTTTATAAAATTGCTCACAAACAATGTCCAGAATATCTTGCTGTCAATTTTGTCAAGGTTGGGAACCAAAGCAATCATAGTACTAGGGGGAGAGAGCACAACTTTGTAGTACCCACAGTCAGTGGCCAGGCTTCAAACACCTTTTATTGTACAGCAATAAAGGAATGGAACAGACTACCCGCACATGTCAAAGCCAGTCATAGCGTGAACCAGTTCAAGAAGAGTGCCAAAAGGTGTCTGATGAATGTAGCTACAGAAAGGGAGGGGAATGATTTTCTATTTTTTAGCTAACATACGTGTAAATTTTACCTTATTCCTTGTAATGACCCTCGTATTGTAGATAGTCTTAATGACCTTGATGTAGCAGATAGTCTTTTTAGTATGATAATAAGATGTTATCTTCATTGTAGAATAATAAGAAAATATTATAACCTTTATATTATAATAATAAGGTAAAAGGACCCCAATGGAAATAAGTCACTCTGTCTGACTTTTTTGGGTTATCCTAGATTCTCTACACATATGCTGCTATGTATGATAATTCTATGTAACTGTATTTGTGTATACCTGAATAAACTTACTTACTTACTTACTTACTTAGCTATGGTCTGTATACCTTGTACATGTACTGGTAGTTGGTTTAGAAAGACACGTGAGCAAACACTATGACATATAATGTCTTTCTACCTCTGTATGTTAGAAGTGATCAAGGTCCCAGGACCGAAACGTTTTCTAATAAATATGTCATAGTGTTTGCTCACGTGTCTTTCTAAACCAACTTGTCGGTATTTATTACCAAGGTTTATACCATGTACTGGTAGTAAATAAAGAAAACGAGGCGTTCAAATTGAACAGTCCACCCTTATCGTTTTCTTTCTTATTCTCACGACTTAAGAAAACTTGTTTACGTTCTTTGTAACTTGTAATGATTGTGACTAGACCTACCTGGAGTTCATTACCTTTGTAAATTGTGAGTTCATTACCTTTGTAAATTGTGAATTCATTGCCTCTGTAACTTGCTCAGCTATCAAAACTTTGAGGCCCAGTCCCTGGACCCATTATGTACCTCTGTAATCTTTTGACTACCGCCCACAGGATGGGTATGGGGTGCATAATAAACATATTAAACTAACTAACGTTGTAATTGTTTATAGGATCATAAGCTATATTAATATCCTCTTTAGTAAGTAAGTTTTTATTCAGGTACAGGTACGCATAAATACAGTTACATAAATTATTATATATAGCAACACATGTGTAGATTACGCAGTCAAAGTCAAAGTGATTTATTTCCATTAGGGTCCTTGTAATAGTTGTTGTTTAAATCTTAAAGTTAAAACAAGTAAGTAAATTAACTATGTGAAAAGTAGTTACAATAAAAGGAGATATAATAAGGACAAGGTAACTTCAGTTATGTACATTAATATTATTAATGAGTTGAGAGCATTTATAGATAAGAATCGAGAAACATTGCGATATCAGGCCTACTGGCCCATACAAGGCAGGTTTTTCTCAAATCTAACTAATAAGTCTTTTTGGGTAAATGTTCACACATCCCTTTGCGAGACTTTTTTTGGAGGGTTATCCTAGGTAATTTGCATATGTTACTATGAAAATAACCACAAGGGGGGGGGGGGGTGTTGAATGCTACGATAGCTCTAGGCTTTTGTGTTGCAATCAACACATCGTCAAGAGCTTGGAATACAGTAGAAATGCAAAAATGCTAGACTTGTCCCCGTGAGTGCTTCTATCCGGACTTCCTACTCATTCGTGCAACATTGCAAACTCCTGATGTGTTGGTTGCAACATGAAAGGTCTAGAACTATCTTTCAAGATGAATGGTTCGGAGAACCGACATGTTGATAAATTAGACACATGTGCAACTCTTGGGTATCTTTATTGAGGAAACGTTTCGCCACACAAGGTTGAGGGACTGATTACCTCATTCTCCTCCTGTTCTTCAAGATTCTCCTTTGTATGGACTGATGAAGCCACTGTGTGGCGAAACGTTTCCTCAATAAAGATACCCAAGAGTTGTACATGTGTCTAATTTATCAACTATCTTTCAACTTGCCCCCATAGTTGTTTTGCGTCTTGTGTCGCTTGTTCGCGAATTTTGCAAATGTTACTATGCAAAATAATATGTGTAACTGTATTTATGTGTACCTGTATCTACATAAACTTACTTAACTAGTAATGTATAATTAAATTACCTAGAATAACCCCAAAAAAGTCAAAGTGACTTTTTTTCCATTGGGGTCCTTGTAATTTCCATTGGGGCCCTTAAAATTTTCATTGAGATCCTTGAAATTTCCATTAGGGTCCTTGAAATTTCCATTATGGGTCCTTGAAATTTCCATTTGTGTCCTTGAAATTTCCATTGGGATCCTTGAAATTTCCATTAGGGTCATTGAAATTTCCATTGGGGTCCTTGAAATTTCCATTAGTGTCCTTGAAATTTTCATTAGTGTCCTTGAAAATTCTATTGGGTTCCTTGAAATTTCTATTAGTGTTCTTGAAATTTCCATTGGGATCCTTGAAATTTCCATTAGTGTCCTTGAAATTTCCATTGGGGTCCTTGAAATTTCCATTAGGGTCCTTGAAATTTCCATTGGGGTCCTTGAAATTTCCATTAGTGTCCTTGAAATTTTAATTAGTGTCCTTGAAATTTCCATTTGGGTCCTTGAAATTTCCATTAGTGTCCTTGAAATTTCCATTGGGGTCCTTGAAATTTCCATTAGGGTCCGTGAAATTTTCATTGGGGTCCTTGAAATTTCCATTAGAGTCCTTGAAATTTCCATTGGGTCCTTGAAATTTCCATTAGTGTCCTTGAAATTTCCATTGGGGTCCTTGAAATTTCCATTAAGGTCCTTGAAATTTTCATTGGGTCCTTAAAATTTCCATTAGGGTCCTTGAAATTTCCATTGGGGGTCCTTGAAATTTCTATTAGGGTCTTTGAAATTTCCATTGGGGTCCTTGAAATTTCCATTAGTGTCCTTGAAATTTCCATTGGGGTCCTTGAAATTTCCATTAGTGCCCTTGAAATTTCCATTGGTGTCCTTGAAATTTCCATTAGTGTTCTTGAAATTTCCATTAGGATCCTTGAAATTTCTATTGGGGTCCTTGAAATTTCCATTGAGGTCCTTATATACATTGAAATTCCTCGCTTCTTTCTCCAGCCTTGAAAAGGTAAGTGAAAGTAGAAGGGGAAAAGTATGTGAAATAGTGAAAATTAAGTAGAGGAAAGTAAATAAAAATTATGCAATGAAAAGTAAGGAAAAGTAAGAAAGTAACTGAGTAAGTAATAAGAGAAAATAAATAAGAAACTTGTGCAACACTTGGTTATCTTATTTTCTGAAGACGTTTCGTCCATCAGCTTTATCAGTTCACTGAAGAGATGATAAACTAGACACATGTGCAACTCTTGGGTATCTTTATTGAGCCAACGTTTCGCCACACAGTGGCTTCATCAGTCCATACAAAGGAGAATCGTGAAGAACAGGAGAAGAATTAGGTAATCAGTCCCTCAACCTTGAGTCGATGTGATCAGTCCATCAATCTTGAATAGAATATAGCATATGTGCGGAGAAGTAGCTTATAAACCGTATGGCAGGAGAGGTGCAGCAGTCGTAGGTGGTGTCACATTTGTCCAATGTGGAAGTAGGTAGTGCCCAAGGGTTAGGCAAGCGAAGAATTTCTAAGTATTAAGGTCCCAAGAAGTTGCAGTGTCTGACAGGATTGTAGATGAATCTACAATACTACTGTCGGAGTCTGTGTCATACCTTGTCGGTGAAGCCTCCAGATACCTAGATGCCAGAGCCAAAGAACGTATTAATGCATTCCAAACCAATGACATATAAATGTAGACACTATAAACAGACACAAGAACCACGATTTAAATAATGATGTTATCTTTATTTACGACAAGTACATGTACAAGGTATACAGACCATAGCTGACATCAATGACATACTACTACACAGAAAGCCCCTTGTTATGCTGAGCATTTCGGGAAAATTAGGTCACTTTTGTCCCCAGGATGCGACCCACACCAGTCCACTAACACCCAGGTACCCATTTCACTGACGGGTGAACATAGACAACCGGTGTAAGGAAACACGTCCGATGTTTCCACCCCTTTCTCCGGGAATTGAACCCGGACCCTCACCGTGTGAAGCGAGAGCTTTTGCTACCAGGCTACGGGGCACCAAAGTGATCGTCGCAGCAGATTATGTATAAAGTCCGCAGTAACAACCACAACCAATAATATTAATCAAAACACAGGACCATTCATAATCTAAGCCTTAATTAAGCTTGAGTCAAAGAGGGAAGGGCAGCTCAAAGTCCTCGTATCAAGACCCGTTCACCAGCATCATTGTACTTTTCTTATTTTCGTCTGTCCCTCCTAATAAGTCATTTTGTTATACCAGGAATAGTGAGGCCAAGGACTGAGCCTTGGGGGACCCCGCTGAACACACTTACCCATACTCATTTGTTATCTCACCCTGATTAAATGTTTATTTTCGTTCTGCAAATACTTTATTTATGCTAATTTCTTGTTAATCCTTTCTGGTCAGTGACTCAGTGTTATGTAACAGCGTCCCTCAAGGGACGTTCCTTGATACTGGTTAGGGGCTCTTGATACAGGGAATTGGATCTGCGCTCCAGTTCCTTGAAGTGAGCCTGAATGTCTTCCACCTCCTCCCCGACAGATGCTATATAATCCCTACAGGTTTCGCACTCCCCCATAATAATAAATATGTAATAACCTGTGAAGTTGTATAGTATATCTATCTTTCTTAAAATGATCTTGAGTCAGTATCGGATACTGACGTCTCAGAGTGTATAAAAAAACTAATCTTGACATGTTTCGAAGATTTTCATTTTTTTTTAATTTGTAAGGTTCAAGGGTTAAAAATAAAAATATAATGTAAGGTATAATAATACAAAACTTTTAATACCTTGCCGACCATTAGTGAGGTTATCAAACGAAAGTCGGTGCAAAACTAGTTTACATCAGTGAAAGCTGAAGTACAGGCGCAGCTGTGCGATTAGTGAAAGAAAACGTATCGCTGGCTAGTGGTGAGGGATGGTTGAAGTGGCTGCTGGAGAGATGGTTGAAGTTGCTGCTGGAGAGATGGTTGAAGTGGCTGCTGGAGAGATGGTTGAAGTTGCTGCTGGAGAGATGGTTGAAGTGGCTGCTGGAGAGATGGTTGAAGTTGCTGCTGGAGAGATGGTTGAAGTGGCTGCTGGAGAGATGGTTGAAGTGGCTGCTGGAGAGATGGTTGAAGTGGCTGCTGGAGAGATGGTTGAAGTTGCTGCTGGAGAGATGGTTGAAGTGGCTGCTGGAGAGATGGATGATTACGGTGACTGTTAGAGTGGCACCTGTTGTTACCTCGTCAACTAGTTGTCTCTGGTCCTCTCCCAGTGACTGGCACTGCCAGTGTATGTGTCACAGGCGCAGTGGGACACTAAGACACTACTCTCACTGCGCTTCACACACTGACCACGTTAATGCATTTCTTCACGAGGCATTTCGTGATTTCCTGGTCAAGGGGAAACAATGTATGTTAAGAGTCTATAACTTTTGAATTATTGTATAGTTAGCATTTATTTCAATGTGTATTACTCAGTAATTTTAATGCTTATTACACTATTATGCAGTAATACATGTATTGTACATGTATGGTATGCAATACCGACAAGATAAAGAATTTAACACATGAGCGACGTCTGGGTATCTTTATTGTAGACGTTTCGCCCTCCAGTGGCTTTATCAGTAATGTGATATTCACAACTTCAAGGCTTAAGTACTAATTACCTCATATTTTGTATATAATTCTAGAGTTTTCACATTATGCCCTTATTTTTGTTTTGATAAAGCCACTGGATGGCGAAACGTCTACAAATAAAGATACCCAGATGGTGTACATGTATCTAATTCTTCGATACATGTATTGCACAGTAATACACGTATTACACAGTAATACACGTATTACACAGTAATACACGTATTACACAGTAATACACGTATTACACAGTAATACACGTATTACACAGTAAAACACGTATTACACAGTAATACATGTATTACACAGTAATACACGTATTACACAGTAATACACGTATTACACAGTAATACACGTATTACACAGTAATACACGTATTACACAGTAATACACGTATTACACAGTAATACACGTATTACACAGTAATACACGTATTACACAGTAATACACGTATTACACAGTAATACACGTATTATACAGTATTACACAGGCTTTACCGGCATCTCGTTGTCTTTGTAGCAGGAGTCAAAGTTCTTGAGTACTTCCTCCTTGACTGCTGTGTCGTTCAAGTTGTCAATGTCTGCTCTAAAGCTCTGAAAAGCAGGAACCGAAGCATCAAGTTAAGGAGGAATACGGTAGCTGTTAACCGTGGCTTGGTTGACAACGCACTCGCTCACATACCGAGTGCCCGTGGTGCGATCCCCGGTGTGAGTGGAAACGTTACATCTGCTGCCCCTGTTCTCCTAGCAGTGACTACCTGAGTGTTAGTCGACTGGTGTGGGTCGTATTCTGGGGGAGGGGGTAAGTATACCTTAGATAGGGATGAGCTTTGAAGTGAGCTGAGGTAGAATTAACATGATGCTTACATGATCATAAATAAAGGAGCTCAATTGACCTCGCCCTCAGCTCATATGCTGAAGGCCCGTGGTTCGATTCCCGGCACGAGTGGGAAACGTCGGGCAGGTATCCATACACCTGTTGTCCATGTTCCCACAGCAGTAAGTAGGTGCTTGGGTATTAATCGGCTGTTATGGGTGGCATCCCCGGGAGGGATGGGGGGGGAGAATATAGCTTAGATAGGTCCCGGCTTGAAATTGGGCTAAAGCAACAGCTCACAACCGTGTAAAAATGGAATAATGACATAGACAAGGTAAGGGGGAAGAGTGTAGACCAAGATAAGGGAGGAGAGTGTAGACCATGATAAGGAAGGAAAGTGTAGACCATGATAAGGAAGGAGAGTGTAGACCATGATAAGGAAGGAGAGTGTAGACCATGATAAGGAAGGAGAGTGTAGACCATGATAAGGAAGGAGAGTGTAGACCATGATAAGGAAGGAGAGTGTAGACCATGATAAGGAAGGAGAGTGTAGACCATGATAAGGAAGGAGAGTGTAGACCATGATAGTAAAGTACGCTAGGAGCAACGTCAGAGAGGAGAGCAAAGAACTACATAATGGTGAAAGAAACAGAAAAAAAGGGAAAAGGATATAGAACAAGGCAACGAAGGAGAATATAAGATAAGGAAAGAAAATATACAATAAGATAAGATAAGTGTGACTCACCGGTTCCAAACACTGCTTCATAAGGTCGCGAGCCTCCTCGTCAACTCTGGGATGTAGGGGACAACCTGCCAACACATTAAGATTAGTATTTTTATTATGAAGGTGATTCGCTACACTGTGACTTCATCAGTCCAAAACAAAGATGACTAGGGAGGATCAGAAGGAGATTGGGGTAGTCTGTCCCTCTGATCTTCACTATTCTTCTTTGTGTTGGACTGATGAAACCAATGTGTGGCGAAACGTTTCAACATTAAAGATACCCAAATGTTCCATATGTGTCTAATTTATCAACTTCTCGGTTCTATGAACCATTTATCTATGTTAGTTTTAAGTAATATAACGACTAATAATGGCGTCAAGAAATCATTATTTACCTTCGTTGTAAAATTGAACTTGAAAGTTAATAAGATAAAAAAAAACGCTGAAAGGAACCACAGTGATTGGTTCAGGTGTTATCCATGAACCACTGTGATTGGTTCAGGTGTTATACATGAACCACAGTGATTGGTTCAGGTGTTATACATGAACCACTGTGATTGGTTCAGGTGTTATACATGAACCACTGTGATTGGTTCAGGTGTTATACATGAACCACAGTGATTGGTTCAGGTGTTATACATGAACCACTGTGATTGGTTCAGGTGTTATCCATGAACCACTGTGATTGGTTCAGGTGTTATACATGAACCACTGTGATTGGTTCAGGTGTTATACATGAACCACTGTGATTGGTTCAGGTGTTATCCATGAACCACTGTGATTGGTTCAGGTGTTATACATGAACCACTGTGATTGGTTCAGGTGTTATACATGAACCACAGTGATTGGTTCAGGTGTTATACATGAACCACTGTGATTGGTTCAGGTGTTATACATGAACCACTGTGATTGGTTCAGGTGTTATCCATGAACCACTGTGATTGGTTCAGGTGTTATACATGAACCACAGTGATTGGTTCAGGTGTTATACATGAACCACTGTGATTGGTTCAGGTGTTATACATGAACCACTGTGATTGGTTCAGGTGTTATACATGAACCACAGTGATTGGTTCAGGTGTTATACATGAACCACTGTGATTGGTTCAGGTGTTATCCATGAACCACTGTGATTGGTTCAGGTGTTATACATGAACCACTGTGATTGGTTCAGGTGTTATACATGAACCACAGTGATTGGTTCAGGTGTTATACATGAACCACTGTGATTGGTTCAGGTGTTATACATGAACCACAGTGATTGGTTCAGGTGTTATACATGAACCACTGTGATTGGTTCAGGTGTTATCCATGAACCACTGTGATTGGTTCAGGTGTTATACATGAACCACTGTGATTGGTTCAGGTGTTATACATGAACCACAGTGATTGGTTCAGGTGTTATACATGAACCACTGTGATTGGTTCAGGTGTTATACATGAACCACTGTGATTGGTTCAGGTGTTATCCATGAACCACTGTGATTGGTTCAGGTGTTATACATGAACCACAGTGATTGGTTCAGGTGTTATACATGAACCACTGTGATTGGTTCAGGTGTTATACATGAACCACTGTGATTGGTTCAGGTGTTATACATGAACCACAGTGATTGGTTCAGGTGTTATACATGAACCACTGTGATTGGTTCAGGTGTTATCCATGAACCACTGTGATTGGTTCAGGTGTTATACATGAACCACTGTGATTGGTTCAGGTGTTATACATGAACCACAGTGATTGGTTCAGGTGTTATACATGAACCACTGTGATTGGTTCAGGTGTTATACATGAACCACAGTGATTGGTTCAGGTGTTATACATGAACCACTGTGATTGGTTCAGGTGTTATCCATGAACCACTGTGATTGGTTCAGGTGTTATACATGAACCACTGTGATTGGTTCAGGTGTTATACATGAACCACAGTGATTGGTTCAGGTGTTATACATGAACCACTGTGATTGGTTCAGGTGTTATCCATGAACCACTGTGATTGGTTCAGGTGTTATACATGAACCACTGTGATTGGTTCAGGTGTTATACATGAACCACTGTGATTGGTTCAGGTGTTATCCATGAACCACTGTGATTGGTTCAGGTGTTATACATGAACCACTGTGATTGGTTCAGGTGTTATACATGAACCACTGTGATTGGTTCAGGTGTTATACATGAACCACTGTGATTGGTTCAGGTGTTATACATGAACCACTGTGATTGGTTCAGGTGTTATCCATGAACCACTGTGATTGGTTCAGGTGTTATACATGAACCACTGTGATTGGTTCAGGTGTTATACATGAACCACTGTGATTGGTTCAGGTGTTATACATGAACCACAGTGATTGGTTCAGGTGTTATACATGAACCACTGTGATTGGTTCAGGTGTTATACATGAACCACTGTGATTGGTTCAGGTGTTATCCATGAACCACTGTGATTGGTTCAGGTGTTATACATGAACCACTGTGATTGGTTCAGGTGTTATACATGAACCACTGTGATTGGTTCAGGTGTTATCCATGAACCACTGTGATTGGTTCAGGTGTTATACATGAACCACTGTGATTGGTTCAGGTGTTATACATGAACCACTGTGATTGGTTCAGGTGTTATCCATGAACCACTGTGATTGGTTCAGGTGTTATACATGAACCACTGTGATTGGTTCAGGTGTTATACATGAACCACTGTGATTGGTTCAGGTGTTATACATGAACCACAGTGATTGGTTCAGGTGTTATACATGAACCACTGTGATTGGTTCAGGTGTTATACATGAACCACTGTGATTGGTTCAGGTGTTATACATGAACCACAGTGATTGGTTCAGGTGTTATACATGAACCACTGTGATTGGTTCAGGTGTTATACATGAACCACAGTGATTGGTTCAGGTGTTATACATGAACCACTGTGATTGGTTCAGGTGTTATACATGAACAACTGTGATTGGTTCAGGTGTTATACATGAACCACTGTGATTGGTTCAGGTGTTATACATGAACCACTGTGATTGGTTCAGGTGTTATACATGAACCACAGTGATTGGTTCAGGTGTTATACATGAACCACAGTGATTGGTTCAGGTGTTATACATGAACCACTGTGATTGGTTCAGGTGTTATACATGAACCACAGTGATTGGTTCAGGTGTTATACATGAACCACTGTGATTGGTTCAGGTGTTATACATGAACCACTGTGATTGGTTCAGGTGTTATACATGAACCACAGTGATTGGTTCAGGTGTTATACATGAACCACTGTGATTGGTTCAGGTGTTATACATGAACCACTGTGATTGGTTCAGGTGTTATACATGAACCACTGTGATTTGTTCAGGTGTTATACATGAACCACAGTGATTGGTTCAGGTGTTATACATGAACCACAGTGATTGGTTCAGGTGTTATACATGAACCACAGTGATTGGTTCAGGTGTTATACATGAACCACTGTGATTGGTTCAGGTGTTAACACATGAACCACAGTGATTGGTTCAGGTGTTATACATGAACCACTGTGATTGGTTCAGGTGTTATACATGAACCACTGTGATTGGTTCAGGTGTTATACATGAACCACTGTGATTGGTTCAGGTGTTATACATGAACCACAGTGATTGGTTCAGGTGTTATACATGAACCACAGTGATTGGTTCAGGTGTTATACATGAACCACAGTGATTGGTTCAGGTGTTATACATGAACCACTGTGATTGGTTCAGGTGTTATACATGAACCACAGTGATTGGTTCAGGTGTTATACATGAACCACTGTGATTGGTTCAGGTGTTATACATGAACCACAGTGATTGGTTCAGGTGTTATACATGAACCACAGTGATTGGTTCTGGTGTTATACATGAACCACTGTGATTGGTTCAGGTGTTATACATGAACCACTGTGATTGGTTCAGGTGTTATACATGAACCACTGTGATTGGTTCAGGTGTTATACATGAACCACTGTGATTGGTTCAGGTGTTATACATGAACCACTGTGATTGGTTCCGGTGTTATACATGAACCACAGTGATTGGTTCAGGTGTTATACATGAACCACTGTGATTGGTTCAGGTGTTATACATGAACCACAGTGATTGGTTCAGGTGTTATACATGAACCACTGTGATTGGTTCAGGTGTTATACATGAACCACTGTGATTGGTTCAGGTGTTATACATGAACCACTGTGATTGGTTCAGGTGTTATACATGAACCACTGTGATTGGTTCAGGTGTTATACATGAACCACTGTGATTGGTTCAGGTGTTATACATGAACCACAGTGATTGGTTCAGGTGTTATACATGAACCACTGTGATTGGTTCAGGTGTTATACATGAACCACTGTGATTGGTTCGGGTGTTATACATGAACCACTGTGATTGGTTCAGGTGTTATACATGAACCACTGTGATTGGTTCAGGTGTTATACATGAACCACAGTGATTGGTTCAGGTGTTATACATGAACCACAGTGATTGGTTCAGGTGTTATACATGAACCACAGTGATTGGTTCAGGTGTTATACATGAACCACAGTGATTGGTTCAGGTGTTATACATGAACCACAGTGATTGGTTTACGTATTATACATGAACCACTGTGAGTGGTTTAAGTGTTATACATGAACCACTGTGATTGGTTTAAGTATTATACATGAACCACTGTGAGTGGTTTAAGTGTTATACATGAACCACTGTGATTGGTTTAAGTATTATACATGAACCACTGTGATTGGTTCAGGTGTTATACATGAACCACTGTGATTGGTTCAGGTGTTATACATGAACCACTGTGATTGGTTCAGGTGTTATACATGAACCACAGTGATTGGTTCAGGTGTTATACATGAACCACTGTGATTGGTTCAGGTGTTATACATGAACCACAGTGATTGGTTCAGGTGTTATACATGAACCACTGTGATTGGTTCAGGTGTTATACATGAACCACTGTGATTGGTTCAGGTGTTATACATGAACCACTGTGATTGGTTCAGGTGTTATACATGAACCACTGTGATTGGTTCAGGTGTTATACATGAACCACTGTGATTGGTTCAGGTGTTATACATGAACCACGGTGATTGGTTCAGGTGTTATACATGAACCACTGTGATTGGTTCAGGTGTTATACATGAACCACTGTGATTGGTTCAGGTGTTATACATGAACCACTGTGATTGGTTCAGGTGTTATACATGAACCACTGTGATTGGTTCAGGTGTTATACATAAACCACAGTGATTGGTTCAGGTGTTATACATGAACCACAGTGATTGGTTCAGGTGTTATACATGAACCACAGTGATTGGTTCAGGTGTTATACATGAACCACAGTGATTGGTTCAGGTGTTATACATGAACCACAGTGATTGGTTTAAGTATTATACATGAACCACTGTGAGTGGTTTAAGTGTTATACATGAACCACTGTGATTGGTTTAAGTGTTATACATGAACCACTGTGATTGGTTTAAGTGTTATACATGATCCACTGTGATTGGTTTAAGTGTTATACATGAACCACTGTGATTGGTTTAAGTGTTATACATGAACCACTGTGATTGGTTTAAGTGTTATACATGAACCACTGTGAGTGGTTTAAGTATTATACATGAACCACTGTGATTGGTTTAAGTATTATACATGAACCACTGTGAGTGGTTTAAGTGTTATACATGAACCACTGTGATTGGTTTAAGTATTATACATGAACCACTGTGAGTGGTTTAAGTGTTATACATGAACCACTGTGATTGGTTTAAGTGTTATATATGATCCACTGTGATTGGTTTAAGTGTTATACATGATCCACTGTGATTGGTTTAAGTGTTATACATGAACCACTGTGATTGGTTTAAGTGTTGTACATGAACCACTGTGATTGGTTTAAGTGTTATACATGAACCACTGTGATTGGTTTAAGTGTTATACATGAACCACTGTGATTGGTTTAAGTGTTATACATGAACCACTGTGATTGGTTTAAGTGTTATACATGAACCATTGTGATTGGTTTAAGTGTTATACATGAACCACTGTGATTGGTTTAAGTGTTATACATGAACCATTGTGATTGGTTTAAGTGTTATACATGAACCATTGTGATTGGTTTAAGTGTTATACATGAACCACAGTGATTGGTTCAGGTGCTATACATGAACCACTGTGACTGGTTCAGGTGTTATACATGAACCACTGTGATTGGTTCAGGTGTTATCCATGAACCACAGTGATTGGTTTAAGTGTTATACATGAACCACAGTGATTGGTTTAGGTGTT
>NC_091311.1:7034872-7057372 GCF_038502225.1 Cherax quadricarinatus | reverse complement strand
AAGGGATTCAGGGAAACCGGCAGGCCGGACTTGAGTCCTGGAGATGGGAAGTACAGTGCCTGCACTCTGAAGGAGGGGTGTTAATGTTGCAGTTTAAAAACTGTAGTGTAAAGCACCCTTCTGGCAAGACAGTGATGGAGTGAATGATGGTGAAAGTTTTTCTTTTTCGGGCCACCCTGCCTTGGTGGGAATCGGCCGGTGTGATAATAAAAAAAATAATAAAATATATATATACATATATATGTATATATATATATACATATATATGTATATATAATATATATATATATCGGTCAGCAGGATTAGAACTCTACTCTACGCGGAGAGCGAAACGTTGCCACAATAAAATTTCACTTCATGTAGTTATATCTGTGTCCACTTAACATTTTGTCGGTAATACTACAAATATTATTAATTATAAGTAAATTATGTTTGAAAAGTATAATTATCTAGCCACTTATAAGTTGTAATATTCTGTAACATTCTGCTGTACCTGAAAAATGTATAATTAATTGTATAAAAGTTGTTATATTATCTAGTTCTTGTTAGTACTACTACTACTACTACTACTACTACTACTACTACTACTGCAACTACTACTACTACTACTACTACTATTACTACTACTACTACTACTACTGCTACTACTACCACTACTACTACTACTACTACTACTAATAATAATAATAATAATAAGAAGAAGAAGAAGAAGAAGAAGAAGAAGAGGAAGAAGAATGTCACAAATGCGAGCATCTCTGTCAGTTTACACACTTATTAATTAGAACAATACATAATAGAGAATTAAACACATGTGAAACATCTGGTCATCTTTATTAGTGAAACGTCTAGAAAGAGAGATAATCAGATGTTGCACAAATATACAAATAACCCGGACTTAGGAGACTTGAAGTTTGACCAAGTTACCATGTTTCCTGTCTCAAGAACACGTATTATTTATCTTTTCTTCGTGACCTCCACATTTGTGACCATCAGGTCCTTAGTAAGTAAGTAAGTAAGTAAATTTATTCAGGTATACACAATACAGTTACATAGAATTATCATACATAGCAGCATATGTGTAGAGAACCTGGGATAACCCAAAAAAGTCAGACAGAGTGACTTATTTCCATTGGGGTCCTTTACTCGCAAGTTTCATAAACTTAGCCTTTAACATGCTATCTGGACTTTCATTTCTTTCAAACTCTCTTTTCCTGTGAAATCTATCCTTTGCCTTCTCTATATTTCCAGTTTTCCATATCTTACTAACACTCTTCGTTCTTTAGACCCCCACATTTTGGTTTTGTTACTCTTCGTAGTAATCTTTCTCGTACCTCTCTTCCTGCTACAAAGGTTTCCGGAATCTACTCAATTTCCTGCTCCTCTTTTTTCTACGATACTTTGGGGAAACTGGCCGCTCTCTTTCTGACAGACTTCAGGAGCACGAAAGAAGTGTTAGACTTGCCGACACTAGTAATGCTCTTTCTTCTCTGTCATGTTAGAGATCACAGTCATCCTATTAACTGGTCCTCTGCTAAAACTGTCTTAACTTTCTTTTAGCCTTCACAGACGCTGTCTTGTTGCAGTATCACTTATACATTATTTTCCTAATATGAATTTTAGTCCTGACTTGGTCTCTGAAGATGCTGGTGGTGGTGGTGGTGCTGCTAGTACCACTAACTGTTGCTGTTGCTGCTGCTGCTAGTACCACTAACTGCTGCTGCTGCTGTTAGCACCACTAACTGCTGCTGCTGCTGCTGCTGTTAGTACCACTAACTGCTGCTGCTAGTACCACTAACTGCTGCTGCTGCTGCTGCTGTTAGTACCACTAACTGCTGCTGCTAGTACCACTAACTGCTGCTGCTGCTGCTGGTAGTACCACTAACTGCTGCTGCTGTTGTTAGTACCACTAACTGCTGCTGCTGCTGCTAGTACCACTAACTGCTGCTGCTGCTGCTGGTAGTACCACTAACTGCTGCTGCTGTTGTTAGTACCACTAACTGCTGCTGCTGCTGCTAGTACCACTAACTGCTGGTGCTGGTAGTACCACTAACTGCTGCTGCTGTTGTTAGTACCACTAACTGCTGCTGCTGCTGCTAGTACCACTAACTGCTGCTGCTGCTGCCGCTAGTACCACTGACTACCACTGTTATTACTACATTATTAATATATAAATCCAGATGTACTCCGTTCACAGGATAAATATGTGGTGCACAAACTAGCAGCTTCGGCGACAGAATCTAATCTGTCACTACTCAGTCTTCCAGTTCTACCACTCCCGTCCACCGCTCACCTCTCGTATATATTTTTGCTTCCTTCCCTTGGCGCTTCTCTGTGACTAGTTAATGATCCAAGTTGGACAGAAACGTCGTTGTATGTTTCAGTCTCCTAACTGTGAGTTATCTGTGCATTGTTTCAGTCACGATGTTTTTATATTCCAGAGTATTTAGAACCTTAGAAATACTCACTACTGGAGTAACATTTTGGTTGACTGTTGATAATGGCATAAAATAATCACAAGTTGAAGATTAAGACACATGTGCAGCAGTTGGGTATCTTCATTGATGAAACGTATCGCCTACACGGTAGACTTTTTCAGTCGAATACAAATGGAGCAGTAGTAGCGAAATAAAGATGTAATTAGTCCATCATCTTTGGAGAAAAAGTATTTGAGGAGGTCAGTCCCTCAGCCTGGAGAAGAGTTTAGCTACTCTCTTCTCCAGGCTGAGGGACTGACCACCTCAGATACTTTTACGCAAGGTTGGTCGACTGATTACATCTTGATTTCACTACTACTGCTCCATTTGTATTCGACTGAGGAAGTCTGCCGTGTAGGCGATACGTTTCAACAATAAAGATACTTAACTGCTGCACATGTGTCTTCAGTGTTGTGTAGGGTGTCCTGGTGGTCAGTTAGTCTGTAATATTATAATTATTGTATTTATGTGAGGTAGGAGACCCATGTGGGTCAGTTAGTGCAAATAATGATGAAGGCTCGATCCTCCGTGCACTAAGATTGACAGTAGACAATACTCCTTCAGCCAGTCTTCCCCTCGCAGTAGGAACACTGCAGCAGGCCTATTGGCCCATACTAGGCAGGTCTTTCTTAAAACCAACTATTCCCACCAACCCACAACTCGTCAACGTTCCCCAAAGTTACCGAGGAATTAGCAGCAATACGACTGATACTTCAAGGGGGCTCTTGATCTGAGGAATTCGAACTGACTTTCCTTTCTTCGGGTTAAGCCTGAATTCCTTTATTTTCTCAAGCGCTGTATGACCCCTAGAGCTGTGGCTCTTCTCCATGACTATAATACTGTTAACGTGGTCTATGTGATCATTCCTTCAGTTTTGGTAACAGTATAACGTACACGTCCACGAGTAACTCACCTGCTGTTGTTATCACATCTACTGATTCAGGGTTAGTGGAGTCTGTGTTGGTGTCTGGCATCTCTGTGTTGCTGGGTACGGTATCGTTGCTGGGTACGGTATCGTTGCTGGGTACGGTATCGTTGCTGGGTACGGTATCGTTCCTGGGCATTGTATCGGTGCTGGGCAGGGTTGTGTTGCTAGGCAGGCCCACTACTCCCAGTACCAGCGCCATCAACACCACCATCGCTGCACTGTATGTCCTTGTTGCACACGACCCCATGATGATGCACCGGGGATGCTGAGACGGAAAGATGATGTTAGGAACTAATAGCAATCTTGTCAATAAAATAAGGTATTCTCTGTAATAATAATCTTATAAATATTTTTCAGTGTCGGTTGGTGTTTCTAAAAGTCAGTGCCCATGAAAACCAGTGTTTCCTTTAACACAGGAAAAGGCTTTTTAAGGCGGGCCATTTTTTGACACTGTTTAATGCACATAATTTTAAAGATCTTTTTATGATAATTACAAAAACTATATATTTTCTGTCTCATAATGATGCAAGATTTCAGGTACGTCTTGCTACTTCTACTTACACTTAGGTCACACTACACATACATGTACAAGCATATATATACACACACCCCTCTGGGTTTTCTTCTATTTTCTTTCTAGTTCTTGTTCTTGTTTATTTCCTCTTATCTCCATGGGGAAGTGGAACAAAATTCTTCCTCCGTAAGCCATGCGTGTTGTAAGAGGCGACTAAAATGCCGGGAGCAAGGGGGTAGTAACCTCTTCTCCTGTATATATTACTAAATGTAAAAGGAGAAACTTTCGTTTTTCCTTTTGGGCCACCCCGCCTCGGTGGGATACGGCCGGTGTGTTGAGAGAGAGATATATATTTCTAGTCATTGCTGATCAGTTTAGAAAATCAGACAATTGAAATAGAGGTTATAATAAGAATCGAGATGCATATTCTCCAGATAAGGCATAAGCAGGAACGTAAGTCACTAACATCACCGCACCCAGCTCTTGACAAGGTGGGTGTGGTGGTGTGAGTCCCCCACACCCACGTCCTGACAAGGTGGGTGTGGTGGTGTAAGTCCCCCACATCCACCTCCTGACAAGGTGGGTGTGGTGGTGTGAGTCCCCCACACCCACCTCCTGACAAGGTGGGTGTGGTGGTGTGAGTCCCCCACACCCACCTCCTGACAAGGTGGGTGTGGTGGTGTGACTCCCCTACACCTACCTCCTGATAAGACACTAAAGACAGTTTTAGCGATGAATTTCACCTGTGTTAGTGAGGAAGAAAGGAGGAACACTGCACCGATGAATCTTACTTGTGTTAGAGGCAGTCTTAGTGATGACACTCACCTGTGTAGAGGCAGCCTTAGTGATGACACTCACCTGTGTAGAGGCAGTCTTAGTGATGACACTCACCTGTGTAGAGGCAGTCTTAGTGATGACACTCACCTGTGTAGAGGCAGCCTTAGTGATGACACTCACCTGTGTAGAGGCAGTCTTTGTGATGACACTCACCTGTGTAGAGTCAGTTTTAGTAATGACACTCACCTGTGTAGAGGCAGTATTAGTGATGACACTCACCTGTGTCAGAAGCAGTTTTAGTAATGACACTCACCTGTGTAGAGGCAGTATTAGTGATGACACTCACCTGTGTCAGAAGCAGTTTTAGTAATGACACTCACCTGTGTAGAGGCAGTATTAGTGATGACACTCACCTGTGTCAGAAGCAGTTTTAGTAATGACACTCACCTGTGTTAGATGCAGTCTTAGTGATGACACCAGTGTTAGCTAGGAGACAAGAGTGGTGGCGGTGCTGACAGGTACAGGGTTATATACACCGCACTACTTCCCACAACCCTCGGTGTGTCCCTTCCTGTCGCCTGCCACAAGTAATTTGCATCCGCCTCCACTCTTCTTGTCCTTGCTTTTTACAAAAGCCCTGAGTTGATTTTATCCTTTGAGAAGAATACGAAGTTTTTTTTTTTTTTTTTTTTTTTTTTTAACACGATACGAGGAATGTTGAGAGGTGGGACGCATTTTGTCACTGATGTGATGTTGCCGGTGTTTGTGTCGAAGTATAACAACATATATATATATATATATATATATATATATATATATATATATATATATATATATATATATATATATATATATATATATATATATATATATATATATATATATATATATATATATATATATATATATATATATATATATATATATATATATATATATATATATATATATATATATATATATACATATATATATATATATATATATATATATATATATATATATATATATATATATATATATATATATATATATATATATATATATATATATGTATATGTATGTATGTATGTGTGTGTGTGTGATGCCGAATAGGTAAAACTGGTCAGTTAGCAAGAACGTTTAAAGATATATTTTTTTCATTTATGTTAATGTAAAAATTAATAATTTTGTAACAAAAGAATCTTAGAAAACTTACCTAACCTTATTATAACAAGAGCAATTTAATTTAGCCTAACCCAACTAAATATATTTTAGATAAGTTTACAATAATTTAATAATAAACGAACACATTGAAATATATTGTTTTTTCCGTTAGGTTCAGAATTATTTGTGCGAAATTATTGCATACACAAATTTTCGCTTGCCTTATTCGGCAAGAGGACCAAAACAGGTATAATTTGCGATTTTGGCTTAAATAGTAACGCTCTTCTTGCCGAATAATTTTTGATTTCGCACAAATCATTCTGAACCTAAAGAAAAAATATATTTCATCGTGTTTGTTTATTAAATTATTATTAAATTATTAATGAGTTCTTGCTAATTGACCAATTTTACCTATTCTGCACGACATATATTTATACACACACACTATAAACACGATTCCTGGTTACTTAGAAATTTAAAAGAAACAGATTAAAATTACATAATAAAAATGCGGTAATCCCGTAAGACTCGCACAAGATTATTGTAAAATATTTACAAGTATTATCAAGTAGGTTAGAAAGTCAACACAAACAACAAGCATCAACACAAACAACAAGCATCAAAACAAACAACAAGCATCAACACAAGCAAAAAGCATCAACACAAACAACAAGCATCAAAACAAACAACAAGCATCAACACAAGCAACAAGCATCAACACAAGCAACAAGCATCAACACAAGCAACAAGCATCAACACAAACAACAAGCATCAAAACAAACAACAAGCATCAACACAAGAAACAAGCATCAACACAAGCAACAAGGGTCAACACAAGCAACAAGCATCAACACAAGCAACAAGCATCAACACAAGCAACAAGGGTCAACACAAGCAACAAGCATCAACACAAACAACAAGCATCAACACAAACAACAAGCATCAAAACAAACAACAAGCATCAACACAAGCAACAAGCATCAACACAAGCAACAAGCATCAACACAAGCAACAAGGGTCAACACAAGCAACAAGCATCAACACAAACAACAAGCATCAACACAAACAACAAGCATCAACACAAACAACAAGCATCAAAACAAACAACAAGCATCAACACAAGCAACAAGCATCAACACAAGCAACAAGGGTCAACACAAGCAACAAGCATCAACACAAGCAACAAGCATCAACACAAGCAACAAGGGTCAACACAAGCAACAAGCATCAAAACAAACAACAAGCATCATCACAAGCAACAACATCAACACAAGCAACAAGGGTCAACACAACCAACAAACATCAACACAAGCAACAAGCATCAACACAAGCAACAAGCATCAACACAAACAACAAGGGTCAACACAAGCAACAAGCATCAACACACACAACAAGGGTCAACAGAAGCAACAAGGGTCAACACAAGCAACAAGCATCAACACAAACAACAAGGGTCAACACAAACAACAAGGGTCAACACAAACAACAAGGGTCAACACAAGCAACAAGCATAAACACAAACAACAAGGGTCAACACAAGCAACAAGGGTCAACGCAAGCAACAACCATCAACACAAGCAACAAGGGTCAACACAAACAACAAGCATCAACACAAGCAACAAGGGTCAACACAAGCAACAAGCATCAACACAAGTAACAAGGGTCAACACAAGCAACAAGCATCAACACAAGCAACAAGCATCAACACAAGCAACAAGGGTCAATACAAGCAACAAGCATCAACACAAGCAACAAGGGTCAACACAAGCAACAAGCATCAACACAAGCAACAAGCATCAACACAAGCAACAAGAGTCAACACAAGCAACAAGCATCAACACAAGCAACAAGCTTCAACACAAGCAACAAGGGTCAACACAAGCAACAAGCATAAACACAAACAACAAGCATCAACACAAGCAACAAGGGTCAACAAAAGCAACAAGCATCAACACAAGCAACAAGGGTCAACACAAACCACAAGCATCAACACAAGCAACAAGGCTCAACACAAGCAACAAGCATCAACACAAGCAACAAGGGTCAACACAAGCAACAAGCATCAACACAAGCAACAAGCATCAATACAAGCAACAAGCATCAACACAAGCAACAAGAGTCAACACAAACAACAAGCATCAACACAAACAACAAGGGTCAACACAAGCAACAATCATCAACACAAGCAACAAGCATCAGCACAAGCAACAAGCATCAACACAAACATCAAGGGTAAACACAAACAACAAGCATCAACACAAGCAACAAGCATCAACACAAACAACAAGCATCATCACAAGCAACAAGCATCAACACAAGCAACAAGCATCAACACAAGCAACAAGCATCAACACAAACAACAAGGGTCAACACAAGCAACAAGCATCAACACAAGCAACAAGCATCAACACAAACAACAAGGGTCAACACAAGCAACAAGGGTCAACACAAAAAACAAGCATCAACACAAACAACAAGGGTCAACACAAACAACAAGCATCAACACAAACAACACAAGGGTCAACACAAGCAACAAGCATCAACACAAACAACAAGGGTCAACACAAGCAACAACCATCAACACAAACAGCAAGGGTCAACACAAGCAACAAGGGTCAACACAAGCAACAATGGTCAACACAAACAACAAGGGTCAACACAAGCAACAAGCATCAACACAAGCAACAAGGGTCAACACAAGCAACAAGCATCAACATAAACAACAAGCATCAACACAAGCAACAAGCATCAACACAAGCAACAAGCATCAACACAAGCAACAAGAGTCAACACAAGCAACAAGGGTCAACACAAGCAACAAGGGCCAACACAAGCAACAAGCATCAACACTAACAACAAGGGTCAACACAAGCAACAAGGGTCAACACAAGCAACAAGGGTCAACACAAGCAACAAGCATCAACACAAATAACAATGGTCAACACAAGCAACTAGCATCAACACAAGCAACAAGGGTCAACATAAGCAACAAGCATCAACACAAGCAACAATGGTCAACACAAGCAACAAGGGTCAACACAAGGAACAAGGGTCAACACAAGCAACAAGCATCAACACAAGCAACAAAGGTCAACACAAACAACAAGGCTCAACACAAGAAACAAGCATAAACACAAGCAACAAGCATCAACACAAGCAACAAGGGTCAACACAAGCAACAAGGGTCAACACAAGCAACAAGGATCAACACAAGCAACAAACATCAACACAAGCAACAAGGGTCAACACAAGCAACAAGGGCCAACACAAACAACAAGCATCAACACAAGCAACAAGGGTCAACACAAAAAACAAGCATAAACACAAGCAACAAGGGTCAACACAAGCAACAAGCATCAACACAAGCAACAAGGGTCAACACAAGCAACAAGGGTCAACACAAACAACAAGCATCAACACAAACAACAAGCATCAACACAAACAACAAGCATCAACACAAGCAACAAGCGTCAACACAAGCAACAAGCATCAACACAAGCAACAAGGGTCAACACAAGCAACAAGGGTCAACACAAACAACAAGGGTCAACACAAGCAACAAGCATCAACACAAGCAACAAGCATCAACGCAAGCAACAAGGGTTAACACAAACAACAAGGGTCAACACAAGCAACAAGCATCAACACAAACAACAAGCATCAACACAAACAACAAGCATCAACACAAGCAACAAGGGTCAACACAAGCAACAAGCATCAACTCAAGCAACAAGCATCAACACAAGCAACAAGCATCAACACAAACAACAAGCATCAACACAAGCAACAAGCATCAACCCAAGCAACAAGCATCAACACAAGCAACAAGCATCAACACAAACAACAAGCATCAACACAAGCAACAAGCATCAACACAAGCAACAAGGGTCAACACAAGCAACAAGCATCAACACAAGCAACAAGCATCAACACAAGCAACAAGGGTCAACACAAGCAACAAGCATCAACACAAACAACAAGCATCAACACAAACAACAAGCATCAAAACAAACAACAAGCATCAACACAAACAACAAGCATCAACACAAGCAACAAGCATCAACACAAGCAACAAGGGTCAACACAAGCAACAAGCATCAACACAAACAACAAGCATCAACACAAACAACAAGCATCAAAACAAACAACAAGCATCAACACAAGCAACAAGCATCAACACAAGCAACAAGCATCAACACAAGCAACAAGCATCAACACAAACAACAAGCATCAAAACAAACAACAAGCATCAACACAAGCAACAAGCATCAACACAAGCAACAAGGGTCAACACAAGCAACAAGCATCAACACAAGCAACAAGCATCAACACAAGCAACAAGGGTCAACACAAGCAACAAGCATCAAAACAAACAACAAGCATCATCACAAGCAACAACATCAACACAAGCAACAAGGGTCAACACAAGCAACAAACATCAACACAAGCAACAAGCATCAACACAAGCAACAAGCATCAACACAAACAACAAGGGTCAACACAAGCAACAAGCATCAACACACACAACAAGGGTCAACAGAAGCAACAAGGGTCAACACAAGCAACAAGCATCAACACAAACAACAAGGGTCAACACAAACAACAAGGGTCAACACAAACAACAAGGGTCAACACAAGCAACAAGCATAAACAGAAACAACAAGGGTCAACACAAGCAACAAGGGTCAACGCAAGCAACAACCATCAACACAAGCAACAAGGGTCAACACAAACAACAAGCATCAACACAAGCAACAAGGGTCAACACAAGCAACAAGCATCAACACAAGTAACAAGGGTCAACACAAGCAACAAGCATCAACACAAGAAACAAGCATCAACACAAGCAACAAGGGTCAACACAAGCAACAAGCATCAACACAAGCAACAAGGGTCAACACAAGCAACAAGCATCAACACAAGCAACAAGCATCAACACAAGCAACAAGAGTCAACACAAGCAACAAGCATCAACACAAGCAACAAGCTTCAACACAAGCAACAAGGGTCAACACAAGCAACAAGCATAAACACAAACAACAAGCATCAATACAAGCAACAAGGGTCAACAAAAGCAACAAGCATCAACACAAGCAACAAGGGTCAACACAAACCACAAGCATCAACACAAGCAACAAGGGTCAACACAAGCAACAAGCATCAACACAAGCAACAAGGGTCAACACAAGCAACAAGCATCAACACAAGCAACAAGCATCAATACAAGCAACAAGCATCAACACAAGCAACAAGCATCAACACAAACAACAAGCATCAACACAAACAACAAGGGTCAACACAAGCAACAATCATCAACACAAGCAACAAGCATCAGCACAAGCAACAAGCATCAACACAAACATCAAGGGTAAACACAAACAACAAGCATCAACACAAGCAACAAGCATCAACACAAACAACAAGCATCAACACAAGCAACAAGCATCAACACAAGCAACAAGCATCAACACAAGCAACAAGCATCAACACAAACAACAAGGGTCAACACAAGCAACAAGCATCAACACAAGCAACAAGCATCAACACAAACAACAAGGGTCAACACAAGCAACAAGGGTCAACACAAAAAACAAGCATCAACACAAACAACAAGGGTCAACACAAACAACAAGCATCAACACAAACAACACAAGGGTCAACACAAGCAACAAGCATCAACACAAACAACAAGGGTCAACACAAGCAACAACCACCAACACAAACAGCAAGGGTCAACACAAGCAACAAGGGTCAACACAAGCAACAATGGTCAACACAAACAACAAGGGTCAACACAAGCAACAAGCATCAACACAAGCAACAAGGGTCAACACAAGCAACAAGCATCAACATAAACAACAAGCATCAACACAAGCAACAAGCATCAACACAAGCAACAAGCATCAACACAAGCAACAAGAGTCAACACAAGCAACAAGGGTCAACACAAGCAACAAGGGCCAACACAAGCAACAAGCATCAACACTAACAACAAGGGTCAACACAAGCAACAAGGGTCAACACAAGCAACAAGGGTCAACACAAGCAACAAGCATCAACACAAATAACAAGGGTCAACACAAGCAACTAGCATCAACACAAGCAACAAGGGTCAACACAAGCAACAAGCATCAACACAAGCAACAATGGTCAACACAAGCAACAAGGGTCAACACAAGGAACAAGGGTCAACACAAGCAACAAGCATCAACACAAGCAACAAGGGTCAACACAAACAACAAGGCTCAACACAAGAAACAAGCATCAACACAAGCAACAAGCATCAACACAAGCAACAAGGGTCAACACAAGCAACAAGGGTCAACACAAGCAACAAGCATCAACACAAGCAACAAACATCAACACAAGCAACAAGGGTCAACACAAGCAACAAGGGCCAACACAAACAACAAGCATCAACACAAGCAACAAGGGTCAACACAAAAAACAAGCATCAACACAAGCAACAAGGGTCAACACAAGCAACAAGCATCAACACAAGCAACAAGGGTCAACACAAGCAACAAGGGTCAACACAAACAACAAGCATCAACACAAACAACAAGCATCAACACAAACAACAAGCATCAACACAAGCAACAAGGGTCAACACAAGCAACAAGCATCAACACAAGCAACAAGGGTCAACACAAGCAACAAGGGTCAACACAAACAACAAGGGTCAACACAAGCAACAAGCATAAACACAAGCAACAAGCATCAACGCAAGCAACAAGGGTTAACACAAACAACAAGGGTCAACACAAGCAACAAGCATCAACACAAACAACAAGCATCAACACAAGCAACAAGGGTAAACACAAGCAACAAGGGTCAACACAAACAACAAGCATCAACACAAACAACAAGCATCAACACAAGCAACAAGGGTCAACACAAGCAACAAGCATCAACTCAAGCAACAAGCATCAACACAAGCAACAAGCATCAACACAAACAACAAGCATCAACACAAGCAACAAGCATCAACACAAGCAACAAGCATCAACACAAGCAACAAGCATCAACACAAACAACAAGCATCAACACAAGCAACAAGCATCAACACAAGCAACAAGCATCAACACAAGCAACAAGCATCAACACAAGCAACAAGCATCAACACAAACAACAAGCATCTACACAAACATCAAGCATCAACACAAGCAAGAAGTGTCAACACAAGCAACAAGCATCAACACAAGCAACAAGCATCAACACAAGCAACAAGGGTCAACACAAGCAACAAGCATCAACACAAGCAACAAGCATCAACACAAGCAACAAGCATCAACACAAACAACAAGCATCAACACAAGCAACAAGCATCAACATAGGCAACAAGCATCAACAAAAAAAACAAGGGTCAACACAAGCAACAGGGTCAACGCAAGCAACAGGCATCAACACAAACAACAAGCATCAACACAAGGAACAAGCATCAAAACAATCAACAAGCATCAACACAAGCAACAAGCATCAACACAAGCAACAAGCATCAACACAAGCAACAAGCATCAACACAAGCAACAAGGGTCAACACAAGCAACAAGCATCAACACAAACAACAAGCATCAACGCAAGCAACAAGCATCAACACAAACAACAAGCATCAACACAAGCAACAAGCATCAACACAAGGAACAAGCATCAACACAAGCAACAAGGGTCAACACAAGCAACAAGCATCAACACAAAAAACAAGGGTCAACACAAGCAACAAGGGTCAACACAGGCAACAAGCATCAACACAAACAATAAGCATCAACACAAGCAACAAGCATCAACACAAGAAACAAGCATCAACACAAGCAACAAGCATCAACACAAGCAACAAGCATCAACACAAGCAACAAGCATCAACACAAGCAACAAGAATCAACACAAACAACAAGCATCGACACAAGCAACAAGCATCAACACAAGCAACAATCATCAACACAAGCAACAAGGGTCAACACAAGCAACAATCATCAACACAAGCAACGAGCATCAACACAAGCAACAGACATCAACACAAGCAACAAGCATCAACACGAGCAACAAGAATGAACGCAAACAACAAGGGTCAACACAAGCAACAAGGGTCAACACAAGCAACAAGCATCAACATAAGCAACAAGCATCAACACAAGCAACAAGCATCAACACAAACAACAAGCATCAACACAGACAACAAGAGTCAACAGAAGCAACAAGCATCAACACAAGCAACAAGCATCAACACAAACAACAAGCATCAACACAAGCAACAAGCATCAACACAAGCAACAATCATCAACACAAGCAACAATCATCAACACAAGCAACAAGGGTCAACACA
This sequence comes from Cherax quadricarinatus, assembly GCF_038502225.1. NCBI lineage: Eukaryota > Metazoa > Arthropoda > Malacostraca > Decapoda > Parastacidae > Cherax > Cherax quadricarinatus. The sequence continues at coordinate 7,043,210 of NC_091311.1, read as the reverse complement.
AGCAACAAGCATCAACACAAGCAACAAGCATCAACACAAGCAACAAGCATCAACAGAAACAACAAGCATCAACACAAACAACAAGCATCAACACAAACAACAAGCATCAACGCAAGCAACAAGCATCAACACAAGCAACAAGCATCAACACAAGCAACAAGCATCAACACAAGCAACAAGCATCAACACAAGCAACAAACATCAACACAAGCAACAAGCATCAACACAAGCAACAAGGGTCAACACAAGCAACAAGCATCAACACAAACAACAAGCATCAACACAAGCAACAAGCATCAACACAAACAACAACATCAACACAAGCAACAAGCATCAACACAAGCAACAGGCATCAACACAAGCAACAAGGGTCAACACAAGCAACAAGCATCAACACAAAAAATAAGGGTCAACACAAGCAACAAGGATCAACACAAGCAACAAGCATCAACACAAACAACAAGGGTCAACACAAGCAACAAGCATCAACACAAGCAACAAGCATCAACGCAAGCAACAAGGGTTAACACAAACAACAAGGGTCAACACAAGCAACAAGCATCAACACAAACAACAAGCATCAACACAAGCAACAAGGGTAAACACAAGCAACAAGGGTCAACACAAACAGCAAGCATCAACACAAACAACAAGCATCAACACAAGCAACAAGCATCAACTCAAGCAACAAGCATCACAAGCATCAACACAAACAACAAGTATCAACACAAGCAAAGCATCAGCATCAACACAAGTATCAACACAAGCATCAACACAAGCAACAAGCATCAACACAAACAACAAGCATCAGCATCTACACAAACAACAAGCATCAACACAAGCAAGAAGTGTCAACACAAGCAACAAGCATCAACACAAGCAACAAGCATCAACACAAGCAACAAGGGTCAACACAAGCAACAAGCATCAACACAAGCAACAAGCATCAACACAAGCAACAAGCATCAACACAAACAACAAGCATCAACACAAGCAACAAGCATCAACATAGGCAACAAGCATCAACACAAAAAACAAGGGTCAACACAAGCAACAGGGTCAACACAAGCAACAGGCATCAACACAAACAACAAGCATCAACACAAGGAACAAGCATCAAAACAATCAACAAGCATCAACACAAGCAACAAGCATCAACACAAGCAACAAGCATCAACACAAGCAACAAGCATCAACACAAGCAACAAGGGTCAACACAAGCAACAAGCATCAACACAAACAACAAGCATCAACGCAAGCAACAAGCATCAACACAAACAACAAGCATCAACACAAGCAACAAGCATCAACACAAGGAACAAGCATCAACACAAGCAACAAGGGTCAACACAAGCAACAAGCATCAACACAAAAAACAAGGGTCAACACAAGCAACAAGGGTCAACACAGGCAACAAGCATCAACACAAACAACAAGCATCAACACAAGCAACAAGCATCAACACAAGAAACAAGCATCAACACAAGCAACAAGCATCAACACAAGCATCAAGCATCAACACAAGCAACAAGCATCAACACAAGCAACAAGAATCAACACAAACAACAAGCATCGACACAAGCAACAAGCATCAACACAAGCAACAATCATCAACACAAGCAACAAGGGTCAACACAAGCAACAATCATCAACACAAGCAACGAGCATCAACACAAGCAACAGGCATCAACACAAGCAACAAGCATCAACACAAACAACAAGGGTCAACACAAGCAACAAGGGTCAACACAAGCAACAAGCATCAACACAAGCAACAAGCATCAACACAAGCAACAATCATCAACACAAACAACAAGCATCAACACAAGCAACAAGCATCAACACAAGCAACAAGCATCAACACAAGCAACAAGCATCAACACAAGAAACAAGCATAAACACAAGCAACAAGCGTCAACACAAGCAAAAAGCATCAACACAAGCAACAAGCATCAACACAAGCAACAAGCATCAACACGAGCAACAAGAATGAACGCAAACAACAAGGGTCAACACAAGCAACAAGGGTCAACACAAGCAACAAGCATCAACATAAGCAACAAGCATCAACACAAGCAACAAGCATCAACACAAACAACAAGCATCAACACAAACAACAAGAGTCAACAGAAGCAACAAGCATCAACACAAGCAACAAGCATCAACACAAACAACAAGCATCAACACAAGCAACAAGCATCAACACAAGCAACAATCATCAACACAAGCAACAATCATCAACACAAGCAACAAGGGTCAACACAAGCAACAAGCATCAACACAAGCAACAAGCATCAACACAAGCAACAAGCATCAACAGAAACAACAAGCATCAACACAAACAACAAGCATCAACACAAACAACAAGCATCAACACAAGCAACAAGCATCAACACAAGCAACAAGCATCAACACAAGCAACAAGCATCAACACAAGCAACAAGCATCAACACAAGCAACAAGCATCAACACAAGCAACAAGCATCAACACAAGCAACAAGGGTGAACACAAGCAACAAGCATCAACACAAACAACAAGCATCAACACAAGCAACAAGCATCAACACAAACAACAAGCATCAACACAAGCAACAAGCATCAACACAAGCAACAGGCATCAACACAAGCAACAAGGGTCAACACAAGCAACAAGCATCAACACAAAAAACAAGGGTCAACACAAGCAACAAGGATCAACACAAGCAACAAGCATCAACACAAACAACAAGGGTCAACACAAGCAACAAGGGTCAACACAAGCAACAAGCATCAACACAAGCAACAAGCATCAACACAAGCAACAATCATCAACACAAACAACAAGCATCAACAAAAGCAACAAGCATCAACACAAGCAACAAGCATCAACACAAGCAACAAGCATCAACACAAGCAACAAGCATAAACACAAGCAACAAGCGTCAACACAAGCAACAAGCATCAACACAAGCAACAAGCATCAACACAAGCAACAAGCATCAACACAAGCAACAAGAATGAACGCAAACAACAAAGGTCAACACAAGCAACAAGGGTCAACACAAGCAACAAGCATCAACATAAGCAACAAGCATCAACACAAGCAACAAGCATCAACACAACAAGCATCAACACAAACAACAAGGGTCAACAGAAGCAACAAGCATCAACGCAAGCAACAAGCATCAACACAAACAACAAGCATCAACACAAGCAACAAGCATCAACACAAGCAACAATCATCAACACAAGCAACAATCATCAACACAAGCAACAAGGGTCAACACAAGCAACAAGCATCAACACAAGCAACAAGCATCAACACAAGCAACAAGCATTAACAGAAACAACAAGCATCAACACAAACAACAAGCATCAACACAAACAACAAGCATCAACGCAAGCAACAAGCATCAACACAAGCAACAAGCATCAACACAAGCAACAAGCATCAACACAAGCAACAAGCATCAACACAAGCAACAAACATCAACACAAGCAACAAGCATCAACACAAGCAACAAGGGTCAACACAAGCAACAAGCATCAACACAAACTACAAGCATCAACACAAGCAACAAGCATCAACACAAACAACAAGCATCAACACAAGCAACAAGCATCAACACAAGCAACAAGCATCAACACAAGCAACAAGGGTCAACACAAGCAACAAGCATCAACATAAAAAACAAGGGTCAACACAAGCAACAAGGATCAACACAAGCAACAAGCATCAACACTAACAACAAGCATCAACACAAGCAACAAGCATCAACACAAGCAACAAACATCAACACAAGCAACAAGCATCAACACAAGCAACAAACATCAACACAAGCAACAAGCATCAACACAAGCAACAAGCATCAGCACAAGCAACAAGCATCAACACAAGCAACAAGGGTTAACACAAGCAACAAGCATCAACACAAGCAACAAGCATCAACACAAGCAACAAGCATCAACACAAGCAACAAGCATCAACACAAGCAACAATCATCAACACAAAAAACAAGGGTCAACACAAGCAACAAGGATCAACACAAGCAACAAGCATCAACACAAACAACAAGCATCAACACAAGCAACAAGCATCAACACAAGCAACAAACATCAACACAAGCAACAAGCATCAACACAAGCAACATGCATCAACACAAGCAACAAGCATCAACACAAGCAACAAGCATCAACACAAGCAACAAGCATCAACACAAGCAACAAGGGTCAACACAAGCATCAAGCATCAACACAAGCAACAAGCATCAACACAAGCAACAAGCATCAACACAAGCAACAAGCATCAACACAAGCAACAATCATCAACACAAGCAACAAGCATCAACACAAGCAACAAGCATCAACACAAGCAACAAGCATCAACACAAGCAACAAGCATCAACTCAAACAACAAGTATCAACACAAGCAACAAGCATCAACACAAGCAACAAGCATCAACACAAGCAACAAGGGTCAACACAAGCAACAAGCATCAACACAAGCAACAAGCATCAACACAAGCAGCAAGCAGCAACACAAACAACAAGCATTAACACAAGCAACAAGCATCAACACAAGCAACAAGGGTCAACACAAGCAACAAGCATCAACATAAACAACAAGCATCAACACAAGCAACAAGGATCAACACAAGCAACAAGGGTCAACACAAACAACAAGCATCAACACAAACAACAAGCATCAACACAAGCAACAAGGGTCAACACAAGCAACAAGCAACAACACAAGCAACAAGCACCAACACAAGCAACAAGCATGAACACAAACAACAAGCATCAACACAAGCAACAAGCATCAACACAAGCAACAAGCATCAACACAAGCAACAAGCATCAACACAAGCAACAAGCATCAACACAAGCAACAAGCATCAACAGAAACAACAAGCATCAACACAAACAACAAGCATCAACACAAACAACAAGCATCAACGCAAGCAACAAGCATCAACACAAGCAACAAGCGTCAACATAAGCAACAAGCATCAACACAAGCAACAAGCATCAACACAAGCAACAAACATCAACACAAGCAAGAAGCATCAACACAAGCAACAAGGGTCAACACAAGCAACAAGCATCAACACAAACAACAAGCATCAACACAAGCAACAAGCATCTACACAAACAACAAGCATCAACACAAGCAACAAGCATCAACACAAGCAACAAGCATCAACACAAGCAACAAGGGTCAACACAAGCAACAAGCATCAACACAAAAAACAAGGGTCAACACAAGCAACAAGGATCAACACAAGCAACAAGCATCAACACAAACAACAAGCATCAACACAAGCAACAAGCATCAACACAAGCAACAAACATCAACACAAGCAACAAGCATCAACACAAGCAACAAGCATCAACACAAGCAACAAGCATCAACACAAGCAACAAGCATCAGCACAAGCAACAAGCATCAACACAAGCAACAAGGGTCAACACAAGCAACAAGCATCAACACAAGCAACAAGCATCAACACAAGCAACAAGCATCAACACAAGCAACAAGCATCAACACAAGCAACAATCATCAACACAAGCAACAAGGGTCAACACAAGCAACAATCATCAACACAAGCAACGAGCATCAACACAAGCAACAGGCATCAACACAAGCAACAAGCATCAACACAAACAACAAGGGTCAACACAAGCAACAAGGGTCAACACAAGCAACAAGCATCAACACAAGCAACAAGCATCAACACAAGCAACAATCATCAACACAAACAACAAGCATCAACACAAGCAACAAGCATCAACACAAGCAACAAGCATCAACACAAGCAACAAGCATCAACACAAGCAACAAGCATCAACACAAGCAACAAGCGTCAACACAAGCAACAAGCATCAACACAAGCAACAAGCATCAACACAAGCAACAAGCATCAACACAAGCAACAAGAATGAACGCAAACAACAAGGGTCAACACAAGCAACAAGGGTCAACACAAGCAACAAGCATCATCATAAGCAACAAGCATCAACACAAGCAACAAGCATCAACACAAACAACAAGCATCAACACAAACAACAAGGGTCAACAGAAGCAACAAGCATCAACACAAGCAACAAGCGTCAACACAAACAACAAGCATCAACACAAGCAACAAGCATCAACACAAGCAACAATCATCAACACAAGCAACAATCATCAACACAAGCAACAAGGGTCAACACAAGCAACAAGCATCAACACAAGCAACAAGCATCAACACAAGCAACAAGCATTAACAGAAACAACAAGCATCAACACAAACAACAAGCATCAACACAAACAACAAGCATCAACGCAAGCAACAAGCATCAACACAAGCAACAAGCATCAACACAAGCAACAAGCATCAACACAAGCAACAAGCATCAACACAAGCAACAAACATCAACACAAGCAACAAGCATCAACACAAGCAACAAGGGTCAACACAAGCAACAAGCATCAACACAAACAACAAGCATCAACACAAGCAACAAGCATCAACACAAACAACAAGCATCAACACAAGCAACAAGCATCAACACAAGCAACAAGCATCAACACAAGCAACAAGGGTCAACACAAGCAACAAGCATCAACACAAAAAACAAGGGTCAACACAAGCAACAAGGATCAACACAAGCAACAAGCATCAACACTAACAACAAGCATCAACACAAGCAACAAGCATCAACACAAGCAACAAACATCAACACAAGCAACAAGCATCAACACAAGCAACAAACATCAACACAAGCAACAAGCATCAACACAAGCAACAAGCATCAGCACAAGCAACAAGCATCAACACAAGCAACAAGGGTTAACACAAGCAACAAGCATCAACACAAGCAACAAGCATCAACACAAGCAACAAGCATCAACACAAGCAACAAGCGTCAACACAAGCAACAATCATCAACACAAAAAACAAGGGTCAACACAAGCAACAAGGATCAACACAAGCAACAAGCATCAACACAAACAACAAGCATCAACACAAGCAACAAACATCAACACAAGCAACAAACATCAACACAAGCAACAAGCATCAACACAAGCAACATGCATCAACACAAGCAACAAGCATCAACACAAGCAACAAGCATCAACACAAGCAACAAGCATCAACACAAGCAACAAGGGTCAACACAAGCATCAAGCATCAACACAAGCAACAAGCATCAACACAAGCAACAAGCATCAACACAAGCAACAAGCATCAACACAAGCAACAATCATCAACACAAGCAACAAGCATCAACACAAGCAACAAGCATCAACACAAGCAACAAGCATCAACACAAGCAACAAGCATCAACTCAAACAACAAGTATCAACACAAGCAACAAGCATCAACACAAGCAACAAGCATCAACACAAGCAACAAGGGTCAACACAAGCAACAAGCATCAACACAAGCAACAAGCATCAACACAAGCAGCAAGCAGCAACACAAACAACAAGCATTAACACAAGCAACAAGCATCAACACAAGCAACAAGGGTCAACACAAGCAACAAGCATCAACATAAACAACAAGCATCAACACAAGCAACAAGGATCAACACAAGCAACAAGGGTCAACACAAACAACAAGCATCAACACAAACAACAAGCATCAACACAAGCAACAAGGGTCAACACAAGCAACAAGCAACAACACAAGCAACAAGCACCAACACAAGCAACAAGCATGAACACAAACAACAAGCATCAACACAAGCAACAAGCATCAACACAAGCAACAAGCATCGACACAAGCAACAAGCATCAACACAAACAACAAGCATCAACACAAGCAACAAGCATCAACAGAAGCAACAAGCATCAACACAAGCAACAAGCATCAACACAAGCAACAAGCATCAACACAAGCAACAAGCATCAACAGAAACAACAAGCATCAACACAAGCAACAAGCATCAACACAAGCAACAAGCATCAACACAAACAACAAGCATCAACACAAGAAACAAGCATGAACACAAGCAACAAGCATCAACACAAACAACAAGCATCAACACAAGCAACAAGCATCAACACAAGCAACAAGCATCAACACAAGCAACAAGCATCAACACAAGCAACAAGCATCAACACAAGCAACAAGCATCTACACAAACAACAAGCATCAACACAAGCAACAAGCATCAACAGAAGCAACAAGCATCAACACAAGCAACAAGCGTCAACACAAGCAACAAGCATCAACACAAGCAACAAGCATCAACAGAAAGAACAAGCATCAACACAAGCAACAAGCATCAACACAAGCAACAAGCATCAACACAAGCAACAAGCATCAACACAAGCAACAAGCATCAACACAAGCAACAAGCATCAACA